>NC_056725.1:1755942264-1756059764 GCF_019279795.1 Protopterus annectens
AGCAAGCACAGCATTTAAGATTACTGTTTGCAGGGGGAAGCCTACTGCATTTGGTATATACAGACAAGCTCTTGAATCTAATTTTTTGTAAGGCTATAAAGCATGGGGACCCTCCTACAGAAATGGATAGAATGGATCTATAGTATCATTCTTTTATTTACTATATAATATCTGATTACTGCGTCTGTGGACTGGTCTGTTGAACCTTTTCAGTCATGTCCCAAGCTCAGTGAGTAGTAAATGTTGTACTTTTTGGTATTAAATCAATATACAGATTACCATACATATGCAGTTATGTAAGGAATACATAGTTAACATATATTTACAACATTTACTAAGTACAAGTTTATCACAGATGTGAAACAAAACAGAAGGTTTAATTAGTAAGAGGACTGTACAGAATGTGACGATGTTCTTCATATTGATCATTGCTGCAGTAGTCTTAGTTATATAGGTTATATCCTGCCAAGGATGTAACAGACGACCAGCTTCCAAAGATGCAGGACACCTTCCACATGCCCAAACTGTCAAGCAGCTCAAGCTGAGCTGACTAAAAGACAAGTTTGGGTGTGAAGGCCTTCAGAGCTTTACTGCTGCCGAAGAGTACACTCCTGTGAAGCTTTAGTGGATTGACAGTCACCTTCTGCTTTCCTTAGCTGGGCAGATAAGCTCCTTTTTCGGGAAATCCTTCTATCTTAATTTTTACTGGTGCTTTTATTATTTTCCTCTTCAGTAAAGTTATTTTAAAGCTAGGAGTGTTGTGTTTTAGCACATTGTCTCAAGATAGTAACATACTTTTAAATGGAGCACCTGTTGTTTCTGTTAGTATAAAAGTAATCTTATCTAACTGAAAAATTATTTTCTGTGGAGAAATTGTATTTGTTTTAAAGTTGAGGTGGCTGCCATAGTGTTTGAAAATGCTTTTTATTGTGTTTTTTGTCAAAAAGTAACTTTTGTGGACTGACAATTTTACTGGCATTGTTGCTTGTTTTCTCCAGGATAGAGGTTCATTTTTGGCTTAACCATGGAACAGATTGTCACTCCCATGGGTGGTCCTTCTTTCAACCACAAAAAGAAAAAGTTAAGCAAACAGCTTTTGCCACAACATCATGCTAGCAATTTGCCTCAGCAGCAGGTGAGTAACTCTGCAGTGGCCATTTGTTATACCTCAGACCATTCATCTTTTATCCCCAGATCCCTCTGGTGTAGCACATGCAAGCACTATGGACTAGGAGTTAATCACATCCTCTGCAGCTGTTGGGGTCCCCTCAGTGGGCAAAGGAGAACCACACTTGTTATTCCTGGGAGAGGGAAGAGGGAAAATGTTCCTGTTGTGCCAGAATGCTGTGCCCATCTCTGGTGGAGCAGGAGCAGCCATTAGTAAAATAGTCAACACTATTTTCCTGTCAAAAAGAAACAAAAAAACAAGCATGTATCTACTCTTTCTCAAATTTCTTTGGATAGATGTAGTTTACTGAGACTGGCTCAGGGTTTAATTCAGGCTGTTGATCCTTCTTGTAGAGTAGTTTCCATTAAAAGAAAGAGGGATGCCTCCTTTCCTGATGAGATTCAAGAGTATGAATCTGAACAGGAGGGAGGGAAGGATTCGGGGTTTTGTCCTCAGATTCTTAATTCAGACTCAGATGGCAGCTCTCTTTATGATTCTCCCTTTAGGAGTTTTTCTTTCTTTGAGACTATTGTAGATGGTACAGTTGTAGTGTTGTCACCTCACAGCAAGAGGTTCTCTGGTTTATTCTCGGCTGTGGTGCCTTCTGTGTGGGGTCTGCAGGTACTCCCTGCATTCATGTGGGTTTCCTCCAGGTGATACAGTTTCTTCCCATGTTATAAAGTCATGCATCTGGAACATTTCTCCCTACTGAAAATTGGCTTCATTCCAAGTCAGACTTTCGTGGTTTAGAAATGTTAAATAAATATTGCTAGAATGCCTCATTGTTTTCAGTGAGAGAACACTGATCCTTCAATAAATACTGAGTTGTTATAGAAAGATATTCCAGAACCTGCACCCATTCCTCCTGTCCTGTCTGCTTTAGAGGCTGTGTATCTTACTGCCTACAATTTTTATAATAGTCAGTCAGCCAGCTGTCTCTTAAAAACCCAGATAGGATGCCTAAAGTTCCTCAGTCTTGTAAATGTCTATACACTTCCAAAACCCGACCAGCAGCTATAACCTTAGTTGACTCCTTTGCTACTAAGCTCTTAATTCATTCCAACCCTACTGTTTCTAATAAGGATGGGAAAATTATTGATAGGTATGTAAAAAAAATGTATACTTCTGCAGCTTTGAATTTCAGATTTTTAAATTGTTAGGCTCACATGCTACAGTTTATTCTGATATATTGTGAAAGTATTAGCAATGTTTTATCTGCAGTTTCTTCTTGTGAAGAAATATTTGCTTAATATAACTTAGTTTCTTCTTTTGCACAGGTCACTCCTCACTGTTTGCAGTGTGTGTATGACTTTGTTAATACTTTTTCCTGGGCTATGGCCACTGGTAATGCTTTAAGGAGATTGCTTGGCTGCATTCTCAGAACCTTCCAGATGATGTTAAAAATGAGATTTTAATGTCTCCCTTGGATAGAGATTTAGTGTTTGGCCCCTCTGCTGCAGAAGTGATGAAAAAGTGTGATGAAAGGGGCAAACTGGTCTAGGGAATTTTTCAGCCCTCCTTTTCCAAATTGCCAGAGGGAAAACAGAATAAACAGTTTCAGCAGAATTCAGGTAAACAGACATTTAAGAAAAAGTGGCAAGGAGGTTCCAAAAAGAAGCCTCAAACCTCCCAAAACCAAGCACAATCCAATAAGTCTGAATGGCTATTCAAGAGACCTTGTAACCTTTTCCCACCTTGGCCCTCTTTCTGTTCCAGAAAGTCTGAATTTCCATTTTTCTCTTTGGCAGCATATTGTTTCAGACAAATGGGTTCTAAAAACCATTCAACAGGGTTACAGATGACAGTGAGAGGAAATTCCTCCTTTCTAGGGGTCATTCCTCATCCTACAGCTCAGACCATTATGTTTCCACCTGTACTTCATCACATGCTATCTGAAGGAAAGATAGAATCAGTTCCTCTTTTCCAGTTGGAGAAAGCTTGTTATTCAAGGATGTTCCTAGTGACAAAGAAAGAAAATGCTTGGAGACCAGTTCTGGATTTTTCTTTCCTAAACCTGCTTGTGATAGTACCCAAATTCAAAATGATGTCATTTTATAACTTGTTGCCCCTTCATCCTGTTTCAAGTTTCTTGGTAATACTAGACTTAAAAGATGCTTATCATCACATCCCTATTCATCCAAACTTCAGGTGGTTCTTAAGGTTTTGTATCTGAATCACGTTATCAGTTCTCTGCCTTACCATTTGGACAATCTACTGCACCAAGAATGTTCACAAATTGTGAAGCACTATTTATAGCTCATTGCAGGCTACAGGGTGTCCACATTTTTCTTTATAAATATGTCCTGCTTATCTTTGTGGAGTGCTTTTCAAAATGTCAGGAATCTCTGTCTGGGTGGGAAATCTCTTGCACAAGCTGGGATTCCAAGAGAAAATTCAAAAGTCTTTCTTGCCTCCCTCACATGGGATTGTGTTCATGGGATATCAACTAGGCACCTCAGTTCAAAGAACATTTCTTCTACAGGAAAAAAAAATAGATCTTTATTTCAATCTATTTCTAAGTTTTCCACTCAGACCTCATTTACTGCAAAGGAATACGTCAGGATTTTGGGTCCCATGGCATATATGATTCTCATGATACCCCTGGGAAGACTCCACATGAGAAAGATACAGTGGTATCTGGAATTTCTTTGGTCCCAGTATCAACATCCTTTATCTTTTCAGATCCCTGTACTGGAGTTTGCCAGGAAAGTGGGAACAACAGGTATCCTTAAGTCAAGATCTCCCCTTCTCCCTTCCTGCTCCAAAGCAGTCAGTTGAGACACATGCTTCAGACATTGGCTGGGGAGCAGTTTCAGGAGAGATAAAAGTGCAGGGGTGTGTGGAACATCAAGGAAAGACACAGACATATAATTTCAAGGAGATACTTGCATTGATTAAAGCACTCGGCTCTCTGAACCATCTTTGATCCTTGGAACCTCTTCAAGTGGTCACACACAATATCACAGTGATGTGGTACATCAACAAACATGGGGGAACAAGGTCATACTCCCTTTGTAGTCTGGTCATATTAGCTTGGAATATAACTTCACAGCCCAGTCTCACTCTACTGGCATACTACATTCTGTCAGAGCACAATTGTATGACAGAAAAACTGTGCAGGATCAGGGCAGACCCTCATGAATGGAAACTAGATCCAAGGCTCTTCCAAAATTTGTTCCATCTGTGGGGAGTTCCTCAAGTAGACCTCTTTGCCTCCTCCTTGAACAATCAACTACCAAAATTCTGTTCCAGGAGTCCATGCAAGAAGGCCTGAAAGACAGATGCCTTTTGTTTTCTTATTACATGAATATTACTGTATGCCTTTCTATCCTTTCCACTAATAATCATGGTACTTTTGAATATTCAGATGGAATCCTCCAAGATTATTGTGGTGACTCCCTTCTGGCCCAGGCAACCATGTTTCTCCCTTTTTTTGAAATGGCCAGGGGCAATTACCACAATCTTCCTCGCAAGCTGGATCTACTCCCACAAGTATGAGTGTGATTTTTACATCCCAACATCAATCAACTTCAATTGATTGCCTGGATGATAGAGTCTTGATTCCTTTTAGGCACCTTTTTTTAGGATGTACAGCAGGTACTAATGGAGGTGAGAAAGCATGCAACTGTAAAATTATATATTTGCAAATGGAAAAGTTTTTCTAGTCGGTGCCAACAACATAACCAGCACCCATTCAGAGCTATTTGTTCTCTGGTTTTACAATATTTGTGTGAGTTACTATCCTATGGCCTTTCTTATTCCTCTGTCAAGGTTGATTTATTGGCCATTTTAGCATGTCTGCCCACAGAGCCTTATCTTTTAAGGCAGTAGTAAGACAAAATGTTCTTAAAGGGGGGTTCTGCATAACAGGCCTCCAAGTAAACCAGTGGCCCCTACTTGGGATTTTAATTTTGTGTTAGAGAAACTAACACTTGCTACACTGTGCTGTGATGTAATTTATATGGATTTAACATCAGCACTTGACAGAGTCATACACAAAAAAAAGATCAATAAATTATAACAACTAGGTATCAAAGTACTCTTGAGAAGATGACTACAGCTAGGACATGGCAAGTATCATATAGCATTTGGAGAGGTGAAATTCCTGGTTGTCCCAAGGACTCTGTCCTAGGCCCTTATTTATTTAGATTGTATCTTTCAGACCTAACTTTTTCATCTGAGGTGTTCTACAGTCTTTATGCAGATGACATAAAACTGGGTAACCTGATTGCATGTGTCACAGATAAGGCATGTCTGCAAAAAAACTTTACTAAATTGACTATTTGGGCACAGAAGGATAATATGTTGATAAATACATCTGTGATGTCCCTTCTCTAGGCCAGAAATAAAGGAGCCTCATTCCTCACCACTGACACCAGTGGAGAATGTTCACTTAGAACAAAAATAGATATACGCAGTATTTTTAGATGCAGCTCTCTGCACCAAGTACAATTTCCCTTAAGATCACATAGGGAGCACACTCCAGTCCTAGGGCTAGGTTTACCTCTCCAGGCCACACATAAGAGTTCACCTTTGTCTCTTTAGAAATCAGTGCATTGTGTCCCTGTTCCAAGTAGCTGATACACACACTTGTTGAGATTTGCCTTTCCCACATACACACCTGGGAAAGCCTGTCACAGATTTACCCACTATGCCACCTCTACCCAGACTATAAGGTAGATTTATTGCCACCAGCCTACTACTTTAAGGCTCTTACCAGGGTACCCAATTACTCTTAGTAAAATTAATACTTTTACAAGTGGTAATGTTTGACCAAGTGGCAAGTCTTTCAGGAGCATGAAGCACAGTGTCACCAAATAAATGCAATTACTCTTAAGGGTTAAAATATTTCTAAAAGACCGGCCACAATGAATGGTATAGATATATTTAATAATAAATAATAAAATAGAAAACATGAAAATACTGAATATCTATTTACAATAAACGCCAATGTTTCAATTCACAGGAAATATAAAAAAATAACACAGATGGAAAGACTCACAGACACAGAAAAAAATATTTAACTAGTCTCACTATTTTCCTAACTGACTGAAGAATTACTGTTCCCTGGTTACTTACTAAAGCAAAGCAAGATGAAGTGGATGATTATCGTGGTTGTCAGATCCAAGACAGAGTGCTGAGTGTCCTATGTCACATCTCTCACTAATATCTAAATGCAATTTCAGTGCTGGCTGCAGAATGAAATCACATCTGGTCACCTGATTCTGTGGTTACAACACTTCCCTCTCCCTGGAAATTGAGCCAGGATCTAGCACAGATGTGTCTCAATACACACCCAGAACCCATCTAAGACTTATTCCAGCATCTGAAGACTGTAAAACAATTCCAACCTTTTCATCCTTCCTGTAGAGAATAACCAGCCATTCTCTGGCATCCCAGGGTAGCAATTGGTTCACCGCTAAGAACAATAAGAGCAGGGTCCCAGCCCAGACATTCTGTTTCTGGCTGCATTCAGGCTTGTGAGATAAAATTGTTATGGCCTAAACCAAGTCATTTAATTTCAGGCTATTTTTCTTAAAGTTAAGCTGGGTTGAGCTTAACCCCTTCACATCCAGTATCATCCGTTAAAATCTATACATTTCCTCAGACTGTATAAAAAGATTTATAAAGTCTAGGAAATCAGAAATGATGAATTCATTGTTTGTTAGTTGCATTAGACACAAACTTGAGTATGGAATGACAATATGGATACCTTATATGAATATAATCATGAGTAAACTGGATAGAGTAAAGTCGAACTATACCAAGGGCATCCATGGATGTGAAAATTTAAGTTATTATGAAATACTAAAATATCTGAACTTGTATGGTGTCTCTTACAGATATCTAAAAGGAGATCTAATTAAGGTATATAGGGCATTTACAGACAACTACCTCTGGGAATGTTTGGGGTTATCAAAAAGTATCAGGCAACCTATGTAGAAGATTCTATAGGAATGAAAAGTGTACTAATTGGTTCTCTGAGACAGCAAGTGATACATGGAACAGACTACTAAACTACATTAAAGCAAGTACTAGTTTAGATATTCTTACGAATAGCCTGGGCACTTTTTATGGGAACAACTGTTTCGATATATTGTCAGGCTAGAAGGGCATTAATGCCCATGCTTGAAATATTTGTATGTATGTATGTATGTACACTTGAAACAGCTAATCTAGCTGACTTGTGGTTCTTAACATGGAAAACAATTTTATTGATTGCTCTGATCTCTGCAAGAAGGTGTATCTTATTTGCAAGCTCTTATGGTGAGTCAACCCTACCCAATTTTCCACAAGGATAGGGTTTCTTTGAGAAATATTATTTCTTTTATGCCTAAAGTGGTATCTAAGTTTACTTTAAATCAAACTATCCATCTCTCTGGTTTCTTTCCTAAAACTAAAAATGAGGGAGAAATGGTACTCTATACTTTGGATGTCCACAGACAACTCAGTTACTATTGTGACAGAAATAAATCTTTCAGATCATTGGATCAATTGTTCATTTCTTGTGAAGGTATGAAGGGACAGCTGGCATCAAAGTGGACTATTTCCATATTGTTGCCTAAGGCTATTACCTTTTGTTATACTCATCATGACAAATCTATTCCAGGCAAGGTCAAGCCCCACACTACAAGGATCTTGCCTATGGCTTTTTGGAAAGGGTTGGATTCTGGAAGTATTTTAAAAGTTGCTACATGGTTCTCTGTACATACTTTTACAAAGAACTATAAGCTATATTCCTTCTTTAGGTCTAAAATATGCTTTGCTAGGGCCATTCTCCATGGGCTCCTGAAGCCTTCTTCAACCTCTCAAATATAGTTAGCTATGGTAATGTACTCATATAGCTAAGGCTACTGCAGCAGTGATCAATATACCGAACATAGTACAGTTGTGTAAGCTGAACTTACCATAACAGTAGATGTTCAAATGATCATTGCTGCAGTAGCCAATCCCTCCCTCCACCCCCCTTGATTTTGGTGTGTTTTTATGAGAAGGTTTGAACATTTATTTATTGTTATTCCTAGCCTTGTTCTTTCAGGGCTCAGACTCCCTTTGTCTGTTGGCAGGAAAGCTCTGAAGAGCTTAACACCAAACTTGTATTTTAGTCAGCTGCTTGACAGTTTGGGCATGTGGAAGGTGCCCTGAAGCTTTGGAAGCTGCCCTGCTGTTATAGACTTGACAAGATATAACCCCTATATAGCTAAGGCTACAGCAGCATTGATCATTCAAATGTCTACTGTTAGGGTAAGTTCATCTTACACAACTGTACTATAATTTACAATATAAGCAGAAGCAGTGCATATTACTCGTTTGGTCCAATCATTCAAGCTTATTACTGTTTTGACTTCATTCTAGAATTCTGTGTGTACAGTGTTATAGAGATCAACCACTGTCTCGGTAACAGTTGCATTGAGGTCTTTTAGTGCATTCCTACATTTTTTTATAGGTCTCCTGATGTTTAACCTCAGCAGGAAAGTGGTTCCAGGAGGCCAATCCTAGTCTATGAAAGGATTTTTTCCGATAACAGTTTTAAAGGTAGAGAGGATCAAGTTAAGGCTATTACCCTGGGAGCTTCTGAAGTTATAATTATTTTACTGGATATTAAGTTTACATTCAGGTGTTCAGCAGTACCCGTGTTTTAGTATGTTGAAGACATAGGTATTTAAGAGAAGTGTTGCCTTTTTGAGTTCAGATAGTCAGTTTATGTTTTGTTATGGTATTTCAGAATTTCACAGATTTTGTTTGATTAATTAAGCTACTTCTAATTTTGAACTATGCAATCCTTGTTGGCTGCAGGGATCAAGATTGCTCAGCTAGTAAATCAGTCTTCAACAGAAAGCATTTCAGTAGATCCAAAAATCCAAAAACTAGACAGAGATAAGTAGATGCAAAGCTAAGAAAACTGGAGATTCACTGGAGATGAGTTTCTTTAAAATAGAAGAAATTTGACACAATACAACTCATAAATAATGTCCTATACACACACACATATATATATATATATATCTATATATATATATCTATATATATATATATATATATATATATATATATATATATATATATATATATATATATTACTATTCAAAAGTACTATTTTTACCAAGTCACAAAATATGTGCAGGGCATGTATCATTGTCTTGTGTTTTAATGACATGATAGGTGTTTATCTCACCTCTGTTATCTGATATCTGCTTACCTCTAATTCATGCCCTCTCTCTCTCTCTCTCTCTCTCTCTATATATATATATATATATATATATATATATATATTGTTGTGTCTTTCAGCTTTTCCCGGTTAGGGGTCGCCACAGCGGAACTCCGGTCCGCTAATGATTGGCAGTAGATTTTTACATGCCGAGTTGCCAGCCCTGACGCACAACCTTCAACGAAGGTACACCCATTCACGCATGCATGTCTCCACACAGAAGATGCTCTAGCTGAGAATCGAATGGGACAACGTCTTGCTGTGAGGCGACAACGCTACCGCAGCACCACCACCGCATATATATATATATATATATATATATATATATATATATATATATATATATATATATATATATATATATATATATATATATATATATATATATATATATATATATATATATATATATATATATATATATATATATATATATATATATATATATATAAAAACACCAAAATATTCCAGCACTCTGGAAACAAAGACAACACAGTTGCAAATGAAGAATTTATTCCAGGCACAGTCTGCAGCACAGACCAGTTTCGCACAAAGGCGTCATCAGTTTGTGTAACGTGCACCGGAGTGGTTTTGTACTGTATAACCACACCAAACCTCTCACGTAGAGCTTTGCTCGGCCAACCAAACTACAAGAACACACAACGGCCAGCAAATGATGTCCCAAAATTGTTTTATTAGCAAATTCACATAGGATAAAGATATCCCCAAGCTCCAAACTGGTTTCGGTTACCCTTCTTCAGTGGAGCATATAAATTAAAAAGAGAGAGAGAGCCAACAAAACATATGATACTATAAATAGTATCTGTTGGTCCAATGTTAACCAATCAGAGTCATCTATTGTGGTCTGATTAGACCTTAAGCACCAAAAGGTTATACAAATGCATTCAAAAGTGCAAAAATACAAAATAAATTTAACCAGAAAATAAAAATAAAAAACATTAAACAAATTAAGAAAAACTGCACATATTCTAGGATAAATATAAACACTACATGATATATAATGTGTACGTATGGACACTCATTAGTCAGCAGTATACCCTAGGTATATAAATAGATTAAAGATGATCATTAATACCTGGGGGAAATAATGCCCCCAAGTGTATAATCCAGTATTTCTCCTTACGTGTTAAAATATTCTCCCACCCTAGTTGGTGACTTCTATCGCCAACAACCCGATCTATAATGGTGAACCTGAATTTGGCCGTAGGATGCTTAGTTGTATGTTGGTAGAGCGCATTAGTTACTTTCTTATTTCTAATGTTACTTCTGTGTTCCCCAATCCTAATTTTTAATGGACGGGAAGTTTTTCCTACATAAAAGGCAGAGCATTGACAGGTAGCAAGATATATGACCCAACTCGTGGAACAATTCCCAAAAAACTTTAAATCATATACCTTACTGGTATTGGCACTACTAAAAGATTTGGTTTTGTTAATTTCATTGCATGACATACAATGCCCGCAAGGAAAAGTGCCAATCAATTCTTTACCCATCATTGTTAATTGTTTGTATCTGGCACCTCCACTACCATGATGTTTATAATGTGAGAAAATTGAACCAAGAGTTTTGCCCCTTCTATAGGAAAATTGACAATGTGTCCCAAGAAGTTGTCTAAGAACCTCATTGCCCATCAAAATATTCCAATTCCTGTTCACAATTTCTCTGATTATCTGATGGTTTCTGCCATATGTGGTGACCAATCTTAGGACCATATCTCCTCTTTGGTTCTTCTGACGTTCCTGATATTCAAGATGCTGGTCCCTAGTTAAATTGTCACACCCATATTTAGCAGATCTAATATCAAACTCCGAATAGCCTCTATCAAGGAACCTCTTCACCAGATCCGTACTGGCTAGCTCATAATCCTCCTTACTGGAATTAATTCTTTTGATACGGTAGAACTGAGATTTAGGGATGTTCCAGACTGTGTGGCGGGGGTGCATACTTGAGGCATGTAGCAATGTGTTATATTCTGGATATTTCCTATATATTTTTGTGCCTAGTGTATTATCAGGCTTTCTAAACACATTGACATCTAAAAATTCAATAGTAGTCGTGTTACTATTGACCGTAAATTCAATGCCCCAAATATTGCTATTCAAATAATCAACAAATTCTTTGAGATATTCTGTATCCGCCCGCCACACCATCCAACAATCATCAAGATATCTACGCCAGATATCCATTTCTACAATGTAAATGTTATGGGATGTATCATATATAAGATATTCCTCCAAATAGGCCATAAAAAGGTCTGCATATATAGGGGCAAATGATGCCCCCATTGCAGTGCCTTGTAACTGCCAATAACATTCACCTTGGAAAAAAAATATGTTTTTATTCAAAACATGTTCACACATACAAATCAAAAGTGTATTAAATCCAGGAGGATATAAGTTAGATTTTTCAAGCCAAAACTGAAGAGCTTGTAGACCAGCCCAATGTGGGATGCTGGTGTATAATGATTTTACATCTAATGTACAGAGTAGCCAGTCAGATTCAATCTTGTAGTGTCCTTAATTCTAGCTCGCACATGGATCAACAATGGTTTCAGATGTTCTGTCAAAAAAACTGAAAGTGGTTCAGTAAGTGAACCATGACCAGATACTATAGGTCGACCAGGTGGGGAGGTCAAAGATTTGTGTATTTTAGGAAGTAGATATAATATCTGTTTATTTGGGTCATGGACCGTCAAATGTTTGACCGTAGTAGTGGATATAATGCCATTCTCTACTGCACTATCCAAGAAATCATCAATCTCTTTTTTAAAGGTAGGAGTAGGATCAATATCCATTTTCATATAGCATTTTTTATCCGATAACTGTCGTAGTCCTTCCTGTATGTAATAATCCATATCCAAAACCACAACCGCCCCACCTTTGTCTGCCTTCAAAATCGCTATATCATTATTATTTTTCAATTCTTCCAGCGCCTGCCTTTCAGTTTCATGAACATTATCTTTCACAATATTGAAACCATATGGTGGAAAATGTAGGTCCCTGAGTACAGCTTGTTGGAAAGCTGTAACATGCATGTTGGCCGGGGGTTGAAATGTAGATTTTAAAAATCTGAACTCAGTAGATCTTTGAGCAATATTATTGACATTTTCAGAAAAGAATATCTTTAAGTTCAAACTACGGCAAAAATCCAAAACATCATTGGCTGTTTGATATTGATCACAAAAGAAGCCAGGTACAAACCCTAAGCCTTTATTAAGTATTGCTTCTTGTTCCAAAGTAAGCTCAGCCTTAGACAAATTCAGGACATTATGAAATACAGTGTCATCTATTTTAGAAATGCTTGAACTATTCCATCCATTGATTCCAAATCTGGACCTATTATGGTGTTTCCTCCCCCCTCGTCGTTTCTTCTTACCCCGAAAGGGGTAGGTATATTACTTCTTTTTTTTTTTTTTTGTGGGGTGAATGATCAGAAATGATGCCCTCACTGTCAGTGGGAGAAGACTCATCCCCCGAGGTACTGGTATATGTGTTCTCCTTATTTTTTAGAATAGGTCTGGGTCGTTTTCTTGGTCTGGCACCGCCCCTACCCGTAGTCATATCCTTAAATCGGACTGACTTTTGTAGTTCAAAAGGGCGTCCCCTAGCATAGTCATTGACATCCCGATTAAACTTTTTGATTTTCCTTTCTTTCGTCAATTTGTCATACTGAGTCAGTTCCTTGGACAAATTAGCTACCAAGGTAGTATAATTACTGTTAGATTCAAATTGTTTACAGATAATGCTAAGGTCTTTAATCTCAGCAATATTAGAATCTATTGTCCTTTCATAATATTCAGACAATATATGCACAAACCTCATGGATCCTTCTTGAGCTGCCTCAAACCATTCCTACGGCCAAATTCAGGTTCACCATTATAGATCGGGTTGTTGGCGATAGAAGTCACCAACTAGGGTGGGAGAATATTTTAACACGTAAGGAGAAATACTGGATTATACACTTGGGGGCATTATTTCCCCCAGGTATTAATGATCATCTTTAATCTATTCATATACCTAGGGTATACTGCTGACTAATGAGTGTCCATACGTACACATTATATATCATGTAGTGTTTATATTTATCCTAGAATATGTGCAGTTTTTCTTAATTTGTTTAATGTTTTTTATTTTTATTTTCTGGTTAAATTTATTTTGTATTTTTGCACTTTTGAATGCATTTGTATCACCTTTTGGTGCTTAAGGTCTAATCAGACCACAATAGATGACTCTGATTTGGTTAACATTGGACCAACAGATACTATTTATAGTATCATATGTTTTGTTGGCTCTCTCTCTCTTTTTAATTTATATGCTCCACTGAAGAAGGGTAACCGAAACCGGTTTGAAGCTTGGGGATATCTTTATCCTATGTGAATTTGCTAATAAAACAATTTTGGGACATCATTTGCTGGCCGTTGTGTGTTCTGGTTTTGTACTGTATCTATATATATATATATATATATATATATATATATATATAAATTTAATCTAGAAACTCAGTGTATTAAAGTTCAAAGCACAGAGGTTTGAACATAAAAAAACAGTTCCAGTGAATGATAGAAAGTCTGAAGCAGAATACACTGGAACAAAAGCATAAGCGTATATATAATACATCTGTTTAACAATGTAATTAGTATAGTGAAACAGTAAAATAACTGGCAGTGAATGCAGCTGTTGCTGAATATAGACAAATGGTTGAAATAACATTTATTACTGTAATTCTTAGACATAGTAGCATTTATGTTACAACATGGATGCAGAGTTTGTGGGATGGAGGGAATTAAGCTTTCTGAAACAACCATACCACTATTATAAAGTTGTTCTCTAACATGATGCAAGCTTAGGGAAAGGAAAAATACTCAGTTTTCCTTGGGGGGAAAAAAGGTATTCATCATTTGTTCAGGAATGGGCAACCTCATTGTTGGAGTAATTTTAGTCAATACAATATGAATATGCACACATCTAAAATATTCACTGAGAAAAGCAAAGGTTATGATACTATTTTAGAATAGTTGCATAAGACTGAATCTGTGCATAATAGCATATGGCAGGAATGCATAACAAAAACAGTGGAGGTAAACATACTTTCAGCTCAGAGTGGCATCAAACAGGTATAACAATAGAAATTACTCTGAAACCCATTATACTGACTATACGTTTGAGATGTATTTGAGATATAATTGAGGTCTGAGTGCACAGGACTTGGATTCTGAGTTGAGTTCTAGCTTTGCAGACGGAAACACTGTCACATCTGACCTCACAATTTATCCTTTCTCATAAAATTACAATGACAGGTGCTATTGTATTTTAATCATATGTCTACCTGTTTAAGGATCCTCCAAACAACACAAGCATAATTAATTCATTACAAATAACAATACCTTGAAAACTATAAACCACTCTTATAAAAGCATGTCTTATAAACATCTCTTTAATAATATTAAAACCTGTACTGGTTCAATAGATGACATCACTTCTGTGTCCTGGTATTCTCCATACAACCAGTCATTCACAAAGTCCCTTCCCAAATAGTTACTCAAGCAATAGTGCATTGCAAATGTTACCCTCACCATTGCAAACAGCTTGTAAGTTTAACATATTATTGGGGATGGGGGGGTCATGCTCTTTGCTGACAGTCCACTTGCCTTCAGTTTTAACACAACATCCATGAAAGTAAATTAATATTTATTCATGTTTCTATATCCTTGTCCAAAAACAATGCTATGTGGAGGTGGATTTTCTGAAATACTGCTATCACTTGTCCTGTCAGGATAAAGTAGACAAGTCTTTACATCCTCCCTCTTTGGGAAATCAGTCGTGCATTATTGATGGCATTAGTTGACACGCAATCAATACAAATAATTCTTTGTCATGCAATTATACAGAGCTAAATACATATAAACAATTATGTCCAGGTTGCTGTGTATTTCATACTAGGTCTAGAAATATGATCAAATCATGTGACATAGAAATTAGAATTAGGTCTAGCAACTTGGACTGTCTCTGCTGAATGTTTAACCTTAGGGACATCAGGAACATCATCAGGAATGGAAGTAGAAGTTATGACACGTTCTGCAACAGGAACATTGTCTGGGTTGCTCTGAGATGTAGAGTCTGTATCACAGGAATAATGCTGCAATATCGATTCTGGTATAGGAAGAAGATGTCTGTGATTTCTCCTGTACTCCTCACTCTTAGATTCTATGAAGTAGGATCTCGGCTCAGTAAATATACCTGTTATTTGACCAATCCAGTTGAAACCTTTTGCCGTTTGTATCATCACTGTCTCTCCTTCTTTCAATGGATGAAGAAATCTGCTCAATTTATCATAACTGGACTTCTGGAAAGAACACTTTCTGAATAATTGGGCTCTAATTGTTCTGTTGTTCATAGGTTTAGGCCTCAACAAACTGGAACTAATAGGCAGTGTTGTTCTGGTTTTCCTGGATAGAAGTATCTTAGCAGGTGAGCCAAGTATATCGTCACGGGGTATGTTTCTGAAATTGAGTAAATTCAAAAAGACATCAGTATTATCACGTTTTGACCTGTCAAGTAATTGCTGCACTCTGTATTGCATGGTCAGCTAGTCTACTCAACTGTGGATATTTTGGACTGCTAGTAACATGTACAAAGTCCCATTCTTTTTCAAATTTCTGAAACAACTGACTAGTAAATTGAGTACCATTGTCAAAAACAACTTTGTGTGGACTACCATGGACTGAGAAATGATGTTTTGATTTGGTGATAGCAGTGGACATTACATTAGGTAGTAAATCTCAAACCAGTTCAAATAAGAGTCTACCAACAATAAGTAATGCTGATTGTTCCACTCGAATATATCCGTGGCTACTGTTGACCAAGGTAGTTCAGGAACTTGACTTAGCTGAAGTGGTTCTTTTTGCAAATGCAGTTTAGTACTATTGCATACTGAACAAGAAGAAAGTACTTTATCAATGTATTTTACTAGAGAAGGCCAAAATACTAGTTCTCTCACCCTTCTTTTGGTAGATTCAGAACCTGGGTGACTACAATGAAAAATCTGAATATATACATGTTGCAAGGAAGCAGGAACAACAATTTTAGGACCTTTGAAAATAATGCCACCTTTCATCAACATCTCTTCTCTGTAAGGAAAATAGGTTTGCACTTCAGGTGATAAACTAGATTGCTTTGATGGCTCTCCAACATTAATGTAGTGGTTGAGCTTTTGCAAAATCGGATCTGTCTTTGCATGATCTCTCAACTCATGAAGTCTCATGGTAGAAAAATTACACACTTCCATGAGTCAAAGGCAAAATTCTCTGCATGAAGCTGTTCTGTTGTATTTTAGGGTGATCTGGATAAGGTATCAATGAGATAAAGAAGTCTGCTTTTTGTACAGACCATTTTGAAGTTGTACTTTTGCAATTTGAGCATCATTCTTTGTAATCTCGCTGGAACTAAATGCATAGTCTTCTTTAGAATAGTAACTAGAGGTTGGTGATCAGTTTCAATGTGAATAGCTCAACCATAGATATAATCATGAAACTTTGAACATGCAAATACTATTGCCAAAAGTTCTTTCTCAATCTGAGCACAGTGCATCTCAGTTTGGGTAAGAGTTCTAGATGCATAAGCAACCGGTCTGCCTTCTTGAATTATGACTGCACCAAGACCAAATTTTGAAGCATCACAGGAAAGAGTTACTGGTTTATTGACATCATGGTATTTTAATGTAGGTGGGGTGGCAATTTTCTGCTTAAGATCTTCAAATGCTCTCTGGTGCTGTTCCAACCAAGACCATGTAACATTTTTGCATGTCAGCTCTCCCAAAGGTGTTGTCAACTCACTGGAGTCTGGTACAAACTTGCCTAAATAGTTGACCATACCAAGAAAATGTTGTAGAGCCTGAACATTATCTGGTGCTGATATCTCAAGAATGGCTGCTTGCTTGGACAAGTCTGGTCTTAAGCCAGTGCTAGTAACTAAATGACCTACATATGCAACTTCTGGTAGTCTGAATTTACACTTCAGAGGATTGAGCTTTAAGTTCACTTTACGTGCTCTGTCTAGAACTTTCTTAAGGTTTCTGTCATGCTCTGCTTCACCATTGCCTCCAACCAATAAATTATCTACTATTATGGCACAAGGATAACCTGGAAAAATTTGCATTGCATGCTGAAAGACTTCACTTGCATAATTTATTCCAAATGGCATCCTGAGGAATCTATATCTGCCAGAAGTTTCACTTCATATACTTGAAATGCTGAAATCTCGAATTTCAGCATTTCGAGTGTATGATGCTGAAACTTTACAATAGCGAAAGTGTATAAGCGTGAATGAGAATATGTCAAACCTGCTCTTATGCAGTGATGCTATGTTATGGGAAGTGTTTGTTTGGGATATTGGTGTTCGGACTGTCAGGTAAGTGAGTGTATGTGAGCATTTTTGTAACTGATGTGTGTGTGTGATGTGTGTGTGTGTGTGTGTGTGTGTATGTGTGTGTGTGTGTGTGTGTGTGTGTGTGTGTGTGTGTGTGTGTGTGTGTGTGTGTACGCGTGTGTGTGTGGGTGTGTGTGTGCGCGAGGGACTGTAGAATGTGTATGTTTGAGTTTTATTTTTTTTTTCTCTGTTTGTGCGATCTCAGAGTTAGCATATATAAGTAGGGGGGTGTGGGGGGCACAGCTCTCCATGTAGGGGGTGCAGAGTGGCTTGCCTCCCTGCCTATGTTAAGTGTAGGTATGTATATGTGTGGTGTTTTGTTGTGTTTGTGAGGTTTCAGTGTGCTAATGGTTTTGGCTTTATGCACTTGAAATGTTGAAATTCGAGATTTCAGCATTTCGAGTATATGAAATGAAACCCTACCAGATGTGGTACTGAAAGTAGTCAGCAATGAGGATTTACGATCAAGCATCACTTGCCAAAATTAGCTTTTTGCATCTGACAGAAAAAACAGTGGTATTTGGTATTAGGGCTGTGACTTCCTTGACTGTATGCATTGGATGATGCAATCTCTTTAATGCTTTGTTTAAATCTCTTATGTCAATACACATTCTGATTTCATCTGAGCCTTTTTTGTGGGCTACTACCATGGATGACACCCATTCAGTTGGTTCTGTAATTGAACAAGTTACACCTTTCTGCACCATTTTAACCATCTGAGCTTTAACTTTATTCTGCATAGCTATCAGAACTTTTCTTGCCGGTCTAACCACTGGACTGACCTCTGGGTCTAACTTCGTAGAATACACAACCGGAAATTTGCCCAACTTGTCATCAAAAACATCAGCATGCTCTGAGAAAATGGCTTCAGTAAAATTAGAACTAGGATATGTGATTATATGATGAACTTCATTAGTAAAAGAAAGCAAATTCATTCTCAAACTGTCTCTGAGACCCAATAATGACTGCACAGGTAGTTGGACTACATAGAATAACAAGCTGTAACAGTTCCTAGTTAAATAACATGAAAGCATTACTGAGCCTTTGGTTTGAATTTCTTCACCTCCATAAGCAAAAGTTTCGCACAACTAACCACACTGAGTTTTTCATTAGTTCTCAATTTAGCAAATCTGTCTGCTGACATAACATTACACTTTGAGCCAGTGTCCACTTTAATCTTGGTGGTTTTACCATTGATCTGGGCAGTACAAAACACTTAATTCTTTGCTAACAAATTTACTGCATCAACCTTTTCACTAGTTACTGATACACCATCTATGTAGAAAGTAGAATTGCAGATGTCTGTATAATCAACTTACTTTTATAAGTGATCCTTCTTTATAACTGTGTGATGTTTACTTAATTTGAAAACTTTTGAAAATGGTTTAATTTTTTTTACACTTGAGGCATTGCTAGCCAAATGCTAGGCATTTTTCTCTTTTAGACTCATAAATGGCACCAAAGTTGAAACAGTTAACAATAAAACTAGATTTGGGTTTCCTGACTCACCCTTGTACTGCACTGAGCATGTTCTTTTCTTAGAACTTGTTGAAAAACTATGGGGGCTTCCATGAAAACCCACAGGGGTGCCAGGTGCCATGCACTTAGGCCTGCTTCTGCTAGCCACATGTTGCATGCTGTCTACATTTGCTCTGGAGCCTGCTGAAACCATTCTCTTATTACTTGCAAGCATACTTGTATGCCTTTCAGTAACTTCATGGATTTAACAAATCTCAATAGTTTTGCTCAGCATTAAATCACTGTCACAAAGCAAAATATTTCTCACAGTAGCACTATTAATACCACATACAAACATGTCCTTTATAAACTCATCTTTTAAGTCACCAAACCGACACATTTTAGCTCTGTTTCTTAGGTCAGTTATGTAAGCTGCAAAAGTTTCCTCTGTTTTTTGATCTCTTATGTAAAACAAATGTCTCTCTAATGTAATATTTGTATGAGGGTTACACATTTCTATACAAACAAAAAGCCACAAAAACAGATGAACCAGAATGGCTTCAGTGGTGAAAAAATGATCCACTAGGTGTATAATATGTAACAAAGCAATTTATTAACAACACACAGAGGAAAAAATAAAATAAATAAATAAATAATATTATTCCAATGAGTTAAATCCAAGCGTTTTCATCTCCTGTGTAGGAGACTTTTCAAGAACAGAGCATGCCCAACAACTGAAAAACTTTTATACCATCATTAATTAAGTTTCAAAAACAAAAGCACCAATCATTTTCTGTTTTCACTAATTGAATCCTTTGGTGTAGGGTGTGATAGTTAAAGGTATAACTCAATGAAATGTGCAATAAAATATGCAGTTTTACCATGAGTCAAACCAACACAAATAGTAAAAAAATGTGTGTGTGTGTGTGTGTGTGTGTGTGTGTGTGTGTGTGTGTGTGTGTGTGTGTGTGTGTGTGTGTGTGTGTGTGTACCATTTCTGCATTACAATCAGTTGACATGAAATTAGAAAGTAAAAATATATATTAAAAAGTATATAACTAATATACTTGTGTTAGGTTTTAGAAGTGCATATACATACGCACATGCTTGTGTAACCTATTTATGAAAATGTATGAATGTATAAATGAATAATGTCTGTATGAGTGAAAGCTAAAATATGTCTGTGTGTGTGTATATATATATATATATATATATATATATATATATATATATATATATAAAACTTGTATACACAATACAATTCATTTTGGAGGGTCAGAATGCACATAATTAATAAAATTAATAAAAGTTCATTGCCAACATTAAGCAAATATGTTGGTATCATAAAAAAAGTTTTAGGTTTAATAAATAAATGATAAATGTGTTTATAATAATAAATAAATAGATACATAAGCATATTATGTTAAAAACTTAAAAATTGTTGGATAACCACCTATGTTAAAATACAATGTATAACAAATTCACCTATCTAGGCTCTTTAACTTCAAAAAACAAGTAAGTTACACATTTCCCTGAACTTGCGCTTCTAACACATGGGGTTTTCCCTTGATTCAGTCTGTACAACAATATGACAATTTTCACCTTCTCCCTCATATACTGCTGGTGCATACCCAAATGAATGCTCTCTTTCAATGGTCTCTGACCCAGCTAGGTTTAGCAAAATGAATGCCTGGTGCATGCAACTTTATCAGAATAAGATACTTGTATAAAATATTGTACTCTTGCTCAAATATTCATCAGTTCTCTGTGATATTCTGATCAAACACTGATGGTATTGGTTTTCGAAATCCATTTGCCATATTAACACATACCAATGAAGGCTTTTGCAAATATGCATGAACACACACACATATACATATGCCAGAAATTTATGACAGTATTTATAACTATGCCCAACAGCACAACAATCCTCTAAATAACTGAACTTTGTGAAATAAGTCTGTCGGGCACTGTAATACTCATGAAATCACTGTACTGCAAGAAATCACCTGTTATCACTGTAATAAACATTTCAAAATAACTGCACTGTGCAAACAACCAGTACACAGTACACTGAAAGTTTCCCAAAATGGCAGTACTTTGCTAAATAACTCTTTACAGTGCAAAAAACACTCTGTAATGGCGGCACTTTGTGAATAGACACACCCAGCACAAGAAATGTTTTCAAAACAGCTGTATTTTGACTGCACTTCATGAAACAGTTGCACTTTGCACACAAACTTTTCAGAATAATTGCACAGTAATAAAAACACACTGTAAGCACTTTCACACACTTTGAGATACTTCAAATAACTCTAGTTATGCTATTCAGGGTTTCAATTAATGTAAAATAGTAGTTTATGCCAAAACATAGTACTTTGTCAAAAAACATGCAGTTGCCTTGCTTTATTTGTGCTTAATGTGCCCTTTTTGCCCTTATTATATTCATTTTGCTTGTTTAACCCTTTTCCATGCCCATTATACTTTTCTTGTGCTCGTTTTACTCTAAACATGCCCATTTTGCGTTAGCCATGCTCATTTTGCAATTCTGAGGTAATTCCAAACCCCTTATGTGCTTTTCTGATAATTGTTTTATCAAGTATCTTAATTTTAAACATATCATTTAATTAATGAACCTTTTGTTCCTCTCACTTGTTTAATAATGTGGTCTGTGCCCTTGTAATGCTCCTTTTTAACTTTTTTATAAAATAAATCATTTGTGCAAATTTTCATTACCTTTGGTTCATTTTTGGCCCTTATTCATGCTTATTTCCCTTAATTTACCTTCTCTGTTATCTCTGCACCTTGTAGCTCTGAAAAACACTCTCTGGAATCTGTCACCATGTCGGTCGTCCAGTCAGGATAAAGTAGATGAGTCTTTGTGGGTTCTGTTCAAGCAGGTTTATTATGCACAAACACATCAAGATTGAGGCTTAATAACTTTAACTTAGATAAACTTATAAACAGACTAGCTATTATACTCATACATGCTCATTCTCTGGCTGCACTGTCAAAATGGCACTGAAGCTGGCACGTGCTTGCTATTTATATGCATATGTCGTCGACCTTGAAATGCTTCTTAAAGGTACTGCACACACACACACACACACACACATGCGTACACACACACACACACACACACACACACACACACACACACACACACACACACACACACACACACACACACACACACACACACTCTCACACACACACACACACACACACACACACACACACACACACACACACACACACACACACACACACACACACACACAAACTATTCTACAACTGCCCTCATTGCATCTGCAACCAATCAAAATTGGATTTCAGTAAGATCAGGCTGGAGGAGGAGCACATATCTATGTACATGTCTGGTTTGCTTTCTTGCACATTTATAGGAGTACAATGCAGATTAACAAAAAATCTGCAGAATTATAGCAGTACAATTTCTTTTCTAAAAAAAAAAACATACTGGGCAGAAAAGCATCAGCAAGTATATATGATTATATGGGGAAATACAATTAAACTAGGGCATTTAAAGGCCCCCAGGTAAATGATGCAGGACATGTGTATTTTCTTGTATAAATGTAAGGCTTCCTAAGGTGGTTAAGAAATAAAAAATGAGAAAATGCTAGGGGAAATCATTTAAGTAGTGAATTCTGCAAAGGAGTGGGAAAACATGTGATACATTGACTACATGAAGTTTACAATGAGACAGCAGCCATGGGAATATTACCTAAATTGTTAGAAGAGTAACATTAATTCTCAAGGACTGGAAGAAAATAATGGATTATGGGAAGTTTCAGCCAATATCACAGATTATTGTAGCTAAGACTATCATTATGGTTTTGGCTGAAAAAAAATGGTAGAAGTAAATCTCACAATAGCTGAAGATGTAGGCACTGGCCATGCAGTTCATATGGCTATGGATCTCAAAGCTATTACCCATGCTAAAAATATAAATGAGCTTAAAGTTCTAAAAGTGGACCCTTAAGATGGACAGCAAACTGTCTGACAGACAGAAGTGATATAGTTAAAGTCGCAAGTGCTACCACAGAACTCAAAAAGTTAACTGGTGACATTCTTCGGGGCTCTGTACCCAGACTCCTTTTGTTCTGCATCTCCTTTGGTTTGGTTAACTAATCTATGGTATAGTAAAAATGGCTTAGTTTATATACAAAGAAGTGTAGCATTTTCCACTTTGGTAAATAAACCTCAAAAGCAGCTTAGAAAATGGACAGCACCACACTCCATTCAGATATATCTATAGAAATCTCACCACTTTCATGGACAACTCCCCATCCTTTGACCACCTCATAGCATCAATAGTCAAGAACCCCTTTTCTGTTGCCATGCTAATATCTAAAGGTATGTCAAGCAAGTCAAAAGAAGTCTCTTTACTCTGCCTAAGCAGACAGATTATAGAATATAATGCCCCTTTTAGGATGTAGCCAGCCAAACATAGAATGTAGCTAGAAATCTTTTTAGAAAGAACTAAAAATAACAACAGAATATATACCATCAACTACCAATATAGGCTTAAAGCTCCATCCTTAAACTCTGTATCTTATATGTGATTTATATCTAACATTCTGTGTTTTTAAGGAACCGATCCACTTTCACCTTCTACACCTGTACAAAGGAAGTGACTTCACAAACACTCAAATTAAAGATATGAATCTCCATCAACAAATAGATGAGATATACTAGATAGACAGATTTATTACTCAAAACTTCCTCCATCTCTGGAATAATTTTCTGTTTTATATATAAAGCAGAGTAATGTAATTGCTTCCTTTTAGGCAAACCTTGATGACTGTATAGGTGGCTATAAATTTATCCTGGCTCTGATTTTTCATGTCCACCATGGAAGCAGAAGGGCACCTAAAAGGGTGAATATTATCAAGGTGATTATGGTCCATGGAATGACTGCCTTTTACATTCTTTGAATCTGTAAATCTACACAGAAGTCGTATAAAGAAATGTTCCAGACATACAATATCTACTCCCAGAAAATATAAAATATAAATAATGCCCATAGACATAGAACTTATTAGCCTTTGAAAATCAATACTTCTTAGCTGCTTTTGAATAAAGCAAAAGTTTAAAATAAAACAATTCAGTGGATTATTGTATCAGAATCTAGTGATGCCAGGATTTTTTTTTTTTTTTGAGATTTTGTTTTTTTCAACCATTCACTACTTTATTTCTTTGTTTGGTTAGTATTTGTTATAATACTAGAAAAGCTGACAGACATTTTGTTGATTAAACATTATTAGGAGATATTTTTTCCACTTCAGAACTACAGTGAAATGTGCACAAGTGAAAAACAGTAATGGTTGCATTAATGTAGTGTTCTGACACATGAAGGTGAATTCTTAAGCAGAAAGCCTGCAATTGTCCAGAATTTTACAGAACATTTAGATTATTCTCTGATATTTTGGTCTGTGCCTCATAAAAAATGTGGCTTGCCTCATAAAAAATGTGGTTTTCACTCAAATCATTGAGGTTTGAAATCAGTAACTGACAAACATTTTCGTTTCAAATTTTCTATCCTTCAAGAAACATTGATACTAATGCAAAAACGTGTTATCCTAACATCTTCCTAAGTTTATAAGATCAATATTTAAAATCTTTCTCTGCTTTTGGACCTTTTTCCCACCATTATTTTTGACTTTGTCGAGAATTCTTGCATTAAAAATTTGAGAGGTATGCCTAGGCATCATAGCAGCTTTATGTGTATAGCTTCTGCATAGTGCTACTGGGAATAGTCATCAAGTGATTAGTTACTATTTCCAAAAAGAAGTAAATTGCTTCTGACTATGGAAAAGTAGTGTTCATATGAGTAGTTGATGTGCAAGTTTCAGTTTATATATGAGGAAGATACTTTCAGTATGAATAAGTTCACATTCACTATTTGACTGATTCAATGTTAAATATAAACCATCCATCTATACCTGTCTCTCTCTTTCCATGCAGGTGTATATATATATATATATATATATATATATATATATATATATATATATATATATATATATATATATATATATATATATTTATGTCTATTGACCAAAATACTGAAAGATCAAATTGCAAATGATCGAACCCAGTACATCAATTAATACATTCGAAACCTAAAATATTTGAGCACAACAGATCAGAACAGGAAAACAACTGGCTGTGTTCCAATAACCCTACTACTAACTCCAGACATTATTTGTCTGAATAGTGGTAGTATTATCTGAAGGATTTTTTTAAGATAAAGTATAGGGTTGGGTTTAGGGACGAGGTAGGGTTAAGGTTAACATTTGAACCTATTAGTAAGGTGGGCAGGGACCTGACGTCTTGTTGCAGGGTGATCATAGCTCTGTATTGCTCTTCACCATTCTAAACACCACTTGTTTATCCTTTTGTTGGGCCTCAATCAACCCTCCAATATGTTTCACTTGTTGAGTAAGGAAGTCTTGAAAAGTTATTTTTACTTCTTGCTGTGGAGCAGGTCCTATTTGTTTCCTTTGTACTCTGCTACATAGTTACAGTATTTTAAAACAGGGCCTCTAGACCTTCTCCTAGGCTTATTTAAAGAACAATGCATTCTGGCTTACTGAGTAAAGCTTGAGGAGAAAAGTAAACAAAAATGCCTTATTGCAGTTCTCTGGGCCCTGTGTAATTGCAAAGTTTCCACAGCATTTCCACAAAATATCTCAAATTTACTTTAACTTGTCAAACAAAATATAAGCAGTCTTTTAACTTGAAGAATTATTTTTTATTGGAGCATAACAAACCATAGCTCAAAATAAAATGAGCTACTTCACTCATACACAAAACAAGACTTCATGCAGTCTGTTAGGAAAACAAAATGGCTCTTTTCAGTCTTCTCCCTTCTTGTTTGTCATTAAATGAACTCTCTTATCGCTACTCAAATGAGAAACTTAGTAGCACAACAGGTAGTATGTGTGCTTGTGATTTCTGTGAGTAGGCAGTCAAAAGCAGTTTTACAGTTAATAGTTTGTGGTGATAGGCTACTACCAAATGTAGTTCAGTGAAGTTCTTAGAGTACAACACAGATTGTTTACCTCTTTGCATACTTCTCAATCTCTTAGTGCAAGAAAAATGGATAAAGCCACAAATAATGGATGTAAAAGACAAAAAAATAGGAACAAGTTTTAAACATTAGTCTTATAAACTTAGAAAGTTGATATAATAACAGATTTTTCATTACTCTAGATTTACCAAACTGCCTGTTAATATTTGGTGACTTCAATTCTAGATAGCCAGAAAACCACAATTGTATAAGGAATAAGCCAAAAATAGGCAAAAATCTGGAAATTCTGCAAAAACCTGGACAGCTGAGATGTATGTTTTTGATAAGGCAAGTTGAAATGAAACAATTGCTCCAGCTTCACCTGTGTTTTCAGAACTATTACGAACACTTGACACACCAAAGACTTTATTGCAAAGCTTTTGGGTCCACACCCCTCATCAGTACATAGTAACTGTGTTTTCTCATCATTTAAAAAGGAGGTGTAATTAAACCACATGCTTCAGCCAGCCTATCACTCTAACCACTAATTAAAATTTAAAGAAAAATTTTACTATCTAAAAGTATAATAGATGTAAAACATGTAGGACATCTAAAAAGATATTAAACTATATAAAATAATTCACATATATTTCTACAATAAACAAACATAAAAACATACCCTATATGCATATATATTCAAATACAAATTTATAATTCATCATAAAATCAGTTACTACTCATTTATAAAATTAGAATTAAACTTTCTCTCCGCTTTTTCATTAAGACAGGTTTTAAACTAAGGCCTATGCAAGCCTAGCCATAACAATTCCCTGGAAATTTTTTCCCACAATATTTACTTCTCTGGGCCCTTGTCTAGCAGGGCCACTGACATGATCCCCGGGGTGAATTTCCTATCTCCCATCCAATCATCAAGGTTCCTTTTGAAGAGGGCCAATGAGGTGCTCTTCTTGACATGTATGGGCAGTCTATTTCAGAGTATGGGGAGTCTCTGGGTCAGGAACCTATCCCTCCAGCATGTTTTGTTCATTGTGATGATAAGGTTTAGATCCCTGGAGTGTGTGGCTCTAAGGGATTGGGATTTCTTTAAGTAGTGCATGTCCAACAGCTCAGGGTTTGACATGGCCTTGTATGTTAAGCAGAGATCGCCTCTGAGTAGACGATATGCCACAGAGTATAGCTGGAGTTTTTTAGATGGTCAGCATATGGCATCTGCTTTAGGCCTGTGATTCTTTTAGTGAGGTATTTCTGTGGCCTTTCCAGCTGTTTCAGATGTCTTGTGAGGTACATACCAAATGGGACAATGACCTCCTTTTTTCTGGATGAAAAGCCCTTAGTGATGAGGTGTGCCACGTAGAAGGATTTCCTGACTGTTGTGGTGATGTGGTTATTGAAAGTGAGACCACTGTCCACTTGTGTCCCTAAGTCTCTCATCACACTTTTGATGTTTGGTGTCCTGCCACCTATGTGGTAGTTCATGGGTACATGTTTTTTTCCAAAGGGAATGACTATACATTTCTTGGCATTAAGCTTGAGCCCATGGCTCTGGCACCAGGCATCTGTTTCTGTAAGGCCCTTTTGCAGAATATCCACATCATTTGGGGATTCAATAATGGCTTCCAGTTTGCAGTCATCTGCAAACTTTGTTAGCCAGAGTGCCTTAGTGTTGGCCTGTACTTCAGAGAAGTAGCTGCCAAACAAGAGTGGTCCCAGGACTGAACCCTGGGGTACTCCACTTGTCACTTGTCTGGAGCTGGATTTGGAGTCGGCTACTTTTACAGTGTGGGTTCTGTCAGTAAGCCAGTTGGCAACCCATTGAGTGACGTAGGAATTTATGCCCAGCTTAGTAAGTTTATCTATGATTCCAGAGTGGGGGATGGTGTTGAAGGCCTTGGCGAGGTCCAGATAGGCTGTGTGGACCTCCTTACCCTCATCCACAGCTCTGAAGACCGACTCAAAGAAGTCAGTCAGATTCAGGAGACAAGATCGGCCCTTCACAAACCCAAACTGGGTGGGGTCCAGTGCCTGGAGGTTGCCAATGTCTTTGTTTATAAGTTCCATGATAATGCGTTCCATGCCCTTGCAGGTCAGGCTTGTCAGACTGATGGGACGGTAGTTCCCAGGATCCAAGGTGGATCCACCCTTGTGGAGCGGGATAACTGTAGCTGTGCGCCACTCAGTGGGCACGAAGCCTGAGGTAAGGCTATGATTAAACATGACACTTAGGTGGGGTTATGTAACTCAGGTATTTTTGGCCATATAAATATTAACAAATTATGGCTGAAATATCTGCTCCTTATTACCACCCCTGTCACTCTATCATACTGACATAATGTTTTAGAAGACCAAGATTTGTAAAATGAGAGGTGAACCAGCTCCATGCCACACTGAAACTATTCTTACTGATACCTGCATAGAAAAGGCATCAACTACACTATTTAAGAAACTAGCTCAGAAAAATCTTCAAACAAGTATTTCCAAATGAAGATCAGGGGATAATCTTATATAATGAGGTTGATAGCCATCTAGGAGGAAATACCCACAGCTAGGCCCACAATCAAAATACCTGAAGATTTATGCAATACAAAAAAATAAGAATGCTGACTTTAACGTGTCATGACTTTGTTAAAAGGGAATACTGCCATAAGAATCAAATAGATGAAAAAGAAACCATTAGAGGGCAGTTTAAATGAAAGGGATGAAGACTTACAACAAAAAATAAAATTTGCTTTCAAAGGAGCAAAAGTTTTATGCATAATCTAAGTCAGTATCACAAAATGGAAGTGAAAGCCACTATGGATTCAAAACGGTAACAGTAGTACTTAAAGAGACAAGGACAACATTCAGCAAGTATAAGAAAATACCACTGAAGGAGAGGACAACAGAAGAGAAAGTGATACCAGATCAAATAGAAGATCGCAAAAAAAGAAATGAGGACACTAAGGTCCAGACTGATGAATGCATTGCACAATCAAAAGGGAAGACATATCTATTTTAGAGGCATATGAGTAACGCAACAAGAACTAAGTGATGCCTGCCAAAATCATTTGAGTTGTGATTAAGTGCAAAGAGGATGACAGAAAGAAGACTAACAAATTAACAGTCATTATTGTTTTGTGCTCAAGAAGAAGGAGAAGCATATGGCACACCAAACACACAAACAAAAGCACAAGATTGTTTCTACACTTGTGATTGTGGTCATAGGAATGGGGTGATCAGACTTCCATTATTAAAAAAAGGACTGAAAGAACTTTCAAATCTTAATGCGGGGTGAATGATGCTCTGGTAGATTAGTCACATCCACAATTGCTGAATAAATTTGCAATGAGCTAATCATGCTACTGATAATGGTCTTTAAAAACAATGGAATATGAGAACACAAACTGAACTGAAGAAAGGTGTCATTATTTCACCTCACAAAAGTCAGACAATGGAGAGGAAGTGAAGTATGCACTATTTAGTTTTAGCTAAGTAGTTAGAAAATAATAAATTTGCATATAGAGGAAATCATAATTAAGCATGTCACTGCCTGTAAAACTAAAATTGCAAGTCAGCACTGATTTACAGCAGTTTAATAATATTCAAGTTCATAGTTTTGTTTGACTTTAGAACCAAACTGATGGACACTGTACTGTTTGCAAATATACTCTGTCTAGGTATTAGCAATGCATTTTAGACCCGTATAAATACAGTAACAGACATTTTTTTCTGATAAGTAACGGGTTCAGAAGTGCTGTTTCAGGTTAAAGCATTTTAGACAATGGGCTACATAAGGTGCTTCTAAGCGGTGTACAAAAGAGTTAAATTCAAGCTTCAGATTTATGCAATATCTTTACTGATGTTATTGGGCTATAAAAATGTAACTCTTTGCAAAAAGCTTTGACTTCTGTACCAGAGTTGATAAAGCAATCGGAAACATATGATCAGAATAAACTTAACAAGGTTAAATAAGTGGTCAAACATGTTTGTGGTTATTTGAGTTAATACGAAGAAATACATTGTACTACATCTACATAAAAAAACACAAGGGAAATTACATGGTAAGGAATGAGGTAAAATCAACAGCTTCAATGGAAGAGAAAAAGAGAAACAAATTAGATGCATTTATATTTATTATAAAAATGCAGTCAATATGAAAAAGACAAGCCTTTAATTCCATTGTATGCAGAGTATGAAGCTTCATCTATATACAAAGATAATTCAGTCTTATTCAGATGTTTAGTCTGGTCAGTATGGCAAACACAATGCTGCACACAGTTCTTGTGGTTTTACTTATGTAATGACATTTGAAAAAAAAGATGTGCAGTGAAAAGGCAACAACACCAACATGGACAACCACTGCGCCGCTCCCATAGTATGTTCTTCCCTGGTGAGATCATATCATCAGTCTGTCTCATTTGAAGTTTCTAACCCACCCAAGCCTCCCTCCCCCAGCCATAACCAGGCTAAAAAACCTCTCAAAAGCTGACTACAACCTCCTAAGAGAGGGTATCAGTAGCTTCACACCACCACCACCCTCAGAGGATGCAGACAACTAGGCTGAACAGTACGGGAATGTAGTATACAAGTACCTGTACAATTGCATGGACTCAGCTATACCCAACAGAACTAACACCTGCTTCTCAAGGAAACACAAACCTGTCTGGTGGACATCCTCTATCAACAGGTTTTACAACTAAAGGAAGAAACTGTTGTCCAAGGGTAAAAAGGAACAAATTTCAAATTGGAGAAACTCCCTCCTCAGCCTCAACAAGAAAATTCGATCACTAGTGAAAACCTCCAAAGCCAATTATGAATTGAAACTAGCTTCCAAAACAAAGGGAAACCACAAAGCCTTCTTCAGTTACATCAGAAGCCTCCATGTCAAAGCCCAGGTTTGTTCTGAATTAGTACTTAATGGTACCACTTACACTGATCCTTTTTACTTAGCCAACCTGCTAGCAGATAGGTTCAGCACAAACTTCATGCCCTATCTCCCCAAAGGTCCATTCAACATCCCCGATACTTGTCCCACACCTCGCATCTCCATAGATCAAGTCTTAAAGGCCCTATCCAAAGCAAAGTACACAGCTTCCATGGGACCTCATAGTATCCCAGGCTATATTCTGCATCATCTCCAGCAAAAACTAGCTTTGCCACTGAGCACCCTGATCAACAACAGCCTAAGCACAGGCTTTATTCCAGAAAAGTGAAGAACTGCAATTGTCATCCCTTTGCACAAAGTTGGTGCCTCTACTGACCCTGGAAACTATCACCTCATTAGCTTGACAAGTCTGATCTGTAAAGCCATGGAGTGTGTTATTATGGATCTCATAAACAAGTACATAGGCAATCTCCAAGCACTTGACCCCACCCTATCCAGATTCATCAAGGGCAGATCTTGACTGTTGAACCTGGTTGACTTCTTTGAGACTGTCACCAAGGCCCTGGATGAGGGAAGGTCAATGCACACAGCTTACCTGGACTTGGCCAAGACCCTTGACAAAATCCCCCACTCAGGCATCATCGAAATGCTAACACAACTTGGTGTAAATCCCTATCTCATCAGGTGGGTGGCCAACTGGCTCAACAATAGGACCCACTAGGTCAAAATAGGCATCTCCACCTCTGACAGCAGACCTGTCACTAGTGATGTTCCCCAGGGATCTGTCCTGGGACCCCCTACAGTTTAAAAAAACGCAAAAGCCAGCACAACTTAGTCAGCATCCAATTCCTTTATTCCATGAAAAGACCACAGACTGGTGTCGGCTAACAAGCCTTCTTCAGTGCATCACCCCTACTGTTTGGCATCTACTTCTCAGAGGTCCAGCCAAAGACAAAAGGCTTGTGGCTGACCAAGTTTGCAGATGACTGTAAGTTTCGTGCTGTCATTGACTCCCCATATAATGTTAACATACTGCAAGAGGGTCTCAAAGCAACAAATAACGGGTGCCAAAGTCCTGGCCTTAAGTTAAATGCAAAAAATGTATTATCATACCATTCTACAAAAACATGGCCCCTTCTGATTACCACATCCATGGAAACCCCTAAGCACACAACCTGTGGTGAGAGACCTGAGTACTCAGGTTGACAACAATCTCACATTCGACCATTATGCAGCAGCAGTGGTCAGAAAAGCATTTTACTTGGTTCATCTCATAAGTAAAGGGATTGCATCCAGAAAAAAGCAGGTTATTACCTTTCTAGACTCCTCCCTCATTAGGCCAATAATCGAGTATAAGGCCTCATTTGGTATGTACCTCTCCAAACACCTGCACCAAATGGAAAGGCCACAGAAATACCTCACAAAGAGAATCCATGGCCTTCAACACCTGTCCTATGTGGACAGGCTCAAATCACTATCACTCTACTCAGTATTGTACAGATTGCTCAGAGGTGATCTGTGTCTCACCTACAAGGCAATATTGGACCCTGCCCTGCTAGAGATGCTCCATATCTGTAAGTCTAGCTCCTTGCACATTACCCACTTGAAAGGCCTAAATCTAATATCTGACATAAACAAAACCTGCTGGAGAGAAAGATTTGTCTCCCAGAGGCTATCCCATCTCTGGAATAGACTTCCCATACATGTCAAACAGAGTACCTTGCTGACCCTCTTCAAGTGCAACCTTGATGAGTTGATGGGAAACCACAAATTTGTCCCAGGGGTTCCACCTGTGTCCCTCATTGACAGGGGGTGACAGGTGCTGACTGAGGTTTTTTTTTGGGGTATAAACTCTTGGCTAGGCTTGTAAGAGCCCCAGGACCATTAGGCTAGTAACCTCCTATGATCCTATGAGAACTTACTAAGACAGTCTAACTTAACTTAATATGCTCATCATGGAATAAATAAGTGAGACAGAAAGTGTAAGACTGGCTTTAATGTATGACAACTGAATTATAGTCTGATTGGATGTATGGCTGAATTAATAACAATATGGTAGAAATTTTATTTCAGAGAAAACATTAGTCTAAAGCAATAGATGCTAATAAAATAGAGAATTATGAGCCACTTAAGGGGGATAATAGAAACAATTTTTCCAGTAAATCAGTTTTATTGAAAATTATGTATGTCATGACAGTCGCAGTATATTGTCTTGGCCCATACACTAACAACAATCCCTATTTTATCACTGTACTTGACAAATAGAACTACAATTTTGTATTATTTTGAAATAGTGTACCTTACACATATAATTCCTTATGTGTTACAGAACAAAAACATGTTTTATTTCCTTAATTTCACCTTTTATCTACAATTCACTTTCTCCCCCTTTCAAATTAAAGCACTCAGCTTCCTTGACTCTCTTTTTCTGCTGTCACCCTACTCTAGACTGTCTAATAAAACTGTATACATTTTCCTCTAATCTACTTACCCAACTTCTGTTACCTTCACTTACTGCTATCTGTCATACACAATGTTTTATCTCTTATTCTTTGATGATACAAATACCTTATTATGATTTCCATTAACCTTTCTGCCATCAGTCATCTCTCTCCTTTCCTCCATTCTCCCTGCCCTTCAACTACTCTAAATAGACAAAACATCCACTCCCACCCCTTTACCTCTTTATTGTATAGTTAACTTAATATTGCTTTCATTTTTGAGTAAATCTTATTCACCCACTTTACATCCTGATAACATATTAATTTTGTCTACCTCTTTTTCCCCTTATCTCCAGTGCTCGGAACTTTTCTACTGACATTCCTTTCCTAATATCATTGGAGTCCTATATTATCAATGTATCATTTTAATATGTCTTTCACTGGCCTTGATGGTTTTAGACATTTGTATTCTTCCCTACATCTGCCCATGCCTCATTCCTCTCTCAAACCTGACTTTCCCTGATCCAAGTCTCTGCAGCACAGTCGATTTATATATCCAACCTATCCTTCCTTCCTTCTCTAAACCTGCACAACTGCTCCCCCTTCCTGTAATATCTCCCTATATCCTCTCTGACATTCAACTTTCCAGTTTATGTCTACTCTTCTTCTTTCTGCTCTGTGCAATAACCAGTCTTCTGTTTTCATCCCAAAACTCAATTTTCCTGCACATATTATGCTCTCTTCCTCTCTTCCTGCATCTGTTGTGCACATCTCACTCTTTTTTCCCATTATCTGAATAAACTCATAAATACTTGCTGTTGTCTATCAGGCATGAAATTTTTAATTCTAGTCCTTGTTAACCATCTCACTCTTACCTTCTCTTTTATAAATCTCTTTGTTCATATGTCACTTGCCTTATGTAGTTCTCTAAATATATTACCCTCCAAAACTGTCCACATAGCATTACAATTTTCCAAATCACTCAGTCTTTCATCAGCATTTGCTCAATTTTTTTTATTTTTTTTTTAATTTTCTCTTTTTTATCAAATTGACATATTTCCTGTCTCCTGTGACCTGACCCCTCACTCTATTTACATATCCTATGTCTATTTGCACTCAATATAAATCTGTAATACACATTCTTTATTTCCCCTTGCCATAACACAGTGGGTTTAATTAGCAAATGTTTCAACATGCAAAAGACCAATAGTAGCACCATCATTCTTACAGTCTCTATTCTCCCACTCAACATAGGCATCCTACAGGCCCAGTTGTCCAGCATTCCCTTTATTCCGCCAATTAAATGATCCTAATTTTCCTGCTAATTACTGCTGCCAAAAATATGTTTATTCCTAAATATTTTCAACTCTTTTCACCAAAGTGAAACTCAGGTATCGTGCTCCTCTGATCAGCACTATTACTAGTAATCTCTTGGGATAATAATCCAAATCTGATTATTTTTCAAACTCCACAAAAATATACAGTAGTTGAGGCAATATCTTCTCTATATCTCCCAGCAATAATATACAGTCATCTGCAAACAATATTATATTAGTTTTGTTTTGTCAGGCCCCAGTTTTCTATGTCTGACTATTACCTGTGTTAGTTTTTTAATGAATTGAACAAAAATTCTTGAAGACAGCAGACATACCTTCCCTGTTCATCTGCCTAACCTTGCCGTATCTGTCAAGCTTACATTTAGTTTCTTTTAGGTATTTAGCTTCTTGTTTAGCACTCTGAGTAACACTCTTATACCCTGTAATATTCTTCTCCCCAATAAGTGCTTCAAGGTCAGCATCATAGAACACCGACTTATAAAGCCAACATCCTTGTGTATATCCATGACTGTCACCTTTGCCTCTTTTATATACTCCCTCTCACACCAATCCATAACATTTAACAATAGCTTTCAGTGATCCTACCATTCACAAACCCTAATTGGTACTTCCCCACTAACTTTGATAATCCTGTATCTAGCCTATTTGCATATATCCTAGTTGCAATTTTCACATCACTATTGCATGAAACTGATTTCCAGTTTTGGTCTTCATTTCACCCATTCTTTGCATATATTACCATTATATTGACCTACCACACTGACTCTGCTACCACTACTTCCTCCCCTACAGTATATTACAGATTTGCTACCAGTGCACCTACCAATTTATAATAATAAATTGGGAAGCTATCTGATTCCTCTGTCTAATTGTGGCATTCACCTCCCCAACCCTTACTTGTTTATGTACTTATTCTCAATCTCCATCTTCAAGGTCTGGTTCTTCCCATTCTTCAAACTTCATCTTACCTGATTTTCTTCATGCACACCACATAATAAGATTTACTAAATACCTCTCGCAGCACTTTATTCTAAGTAATCCTCCTGCATCACTCTGTTGCAAGTCAAGTTTCCCATGATACCTTCTTTGAAACTCTGAGTTTGCAAACTAGCAATTTCACAATAATTTTCCCTTATTTGTCCATTTACCTCTGTTCTTCTCTACCATGTCTTGTATTTGATCATATTCAAACTCCTGTAACACCTCCTATAGTTTCTTAATCCTGAACGTCCTACCTATGATCTCTTCCTCCATTTGCTCATCCTCCTATTCCTGTTCATTAAGGTCTATATACTTCTGTTGCAGCTCTCTCTATTTTCTCTATATGATCCAGTCTCACAGAACTTTGATGTCTTCTATATCTCATAGCTGTATAGCTACTTCACCTTGCACCACTTTTCTCCCTAGGCATCTAGATGTCTAGTGTGTTTCAGAATTTTCTTTAAACATTTCACAGTAAACTCTGCCGATATACAGCCTATATATTACTATATATATGTGTGTGTGTGTGTGTATATATATATATATATAGTGGTGCTGCGGTAGCATTGTTGCCTCACAGTTAGACATTGCCCGTTCGATTCTGAGTTAGAGCGTCTTCTGTGTGGCGACATACATGACTGGGCTTTCCTTCGTTGAAGGTTGTGTGTTAGGCCTGGCAAGCCAGCACGTAAAAATCTACTGGCAATCATTAGCGGACCGGAGTTCCATTGTGGCGACGCCTAACCGGGAAAAGCCGAAAGACACAAACAAACATATAAAGAAAGAGAGAGAAAGAGGTAGATATACATATATAAGTGGGATGCGGAAGAGATTGAGAATGGGTATAATGGTTAAGATGTTTACTTCACAAGATACACGGTTTGATTCTCACCCTTGAAACTGTCTAAGCTTAAAATGGACTGAAGCAACAATGGTGCTACTGCCAAATGCAAACGACACACAACGATACCACACCAAAGAAAATTTATTGCATAAAACTTACGGGTCTACACCTGATGAAGGGTGTTGACCCGAAAGCTTTATGTAATAAATTTTCTTTGGTGTGATATCGTTGTGTAAGCTTAAAATGGCCCATAAGCCATATAGATGTGTGTGTGTGTGTGTGTGTGTGTGTGTGTGTGTGTGTGTGTGTGTGTGTGTGTGTGTGTGTGTGTGTGTGTGTGTGTGTGTGTGTGTGTGTGTGTGTGTGTGTGTGTGTGTGTGTGTGTGTGTGTGTGTGTGTGTGTGTGTGTGTGTGTGTGCGTGTGTGTGTGGGTGTGTGCCTGTGGGTGTGTTTGCTTACATTTGTTATCAGGTAAGCCTGCTGGATACAACCCCTTTTCACAGAATACCCAGGAACACTATCTGACACTATCTGACTAAGTGACGGAATCAGAATGACATAGCACGGAAATGGAGGTGAAAATAATCCAAACCTGTACCATTGACTGCAGGAATCACCTTATTAACAACTCAGAGCCTCATTTCCATAATCCTTTGCTCTAACTGACAGATAAATCCACCACCAATATCTCTCTGTCTTCTCTATGTCTCACCTTTTCTTTAGCATTGCATTGTATCACACCCTCCACATCATCTCCATTTTCACAATAACACAACTCCATTACCTCTCCACTATCTACAGAAGTAGCTCAACATACCACCCACCAACTATTCACCCATATGACACCCCCCACCCCTATGATACTCTCCTCCCATTACTACCCTCCTCACTCTTGCGGTAATATTCTAGCTACTCTTTTCTTCCTCCTGGAGCATAATCATGTCCTACCCATTCATAAGTTTTCATTTGCCTTTTACCCATCTCTCATTGATAACTTTAGCCCCTGTAGGTGCAGTATATATGACATTTTCCTTTTGAGTCTACTGAATATACTTTCTCTATGGGGCTGTTCAAATTTCAGGTCCTTACCGTACAGCCTCCCCCCACCCCTGACGTAGACTTTACTCCATAATGCCTGGAATTCAATAGGCCTTGAACAAGCCACAGGGGGTGCACCAATGCTCACTCCTCCTCTGGGCACAACTATACTTGCTTACCCCACTAGTAACTTAGGTTAAAGTCACTTCTGGTCATACACCTCAACTGCTACTTGGGTATTGCTCCCTGGTAATATTTAGTCCCCTACCTTCATTTTGTTAATGTCTTCTCCCAAGACCATGTATCTATAATATACACTCAATTAAAACAAAAGCACATTCAAATTCTAATGTTTGCTTACAGAGAATAACCCTTTCTGATTAATAACACTAATGAATGGGCTAACATTTACATTATCTATGCTCCTTGCATATATCCATTTTCAAGGATAATTTCTCTTTTGTCCTATCCACACACACACACACACACACACACACACACACACACACACACACACACACACACACATCTATGTATCTATAGATAATATATATATATATATATATATATATATATATATATATATATATATATATATATATATATGGATTCACTTTACAAGCTCGAGATGCCGAAATATCGAATATCAGTATCTCAAGACTGTTAAGTCGAAAACTCAGAAAATCAAAACTTCAGTTAATTGTAGGACATATAATTGAATTATACACCTCCCAAAGCACTCCTTTAAGCATACCCTGTATCAGCAGTAGCTCAGTCTACGAAGCACTCCAGTATGGCTGACGTGGAATATCCTGCACCAGGAAGTTTAGGTGCAAAATATGAAATGAGCATATCACAGAAAGGAAAACCAGTGCTGCTACTATAGGGATATGTAATGAACCTGGAAAGAACCCTAAAAAACAAGAACTACTGGTACTGCAAGTAGAAAGCTACCCGACAATGCAAAGGTAGGGCAGCCACAGTAACTTGTGCAACTGGAGTAGAGTTAATTAAAGCTATGCAGCATAATCATGCATGCAATCCAGCTGAGGTTGCTAGGTATAAGGTATGCTCAGAACTAAGACACAGAGCTGAAGTGTCAAGGAACACTCCATGTCTGCTAGTCGATGATGCTCTAGCTTCTACAGTCATATACATAATCCCTATTCGACCTTCCTGAAAAGCACTGTTACAGCAAGTTGGGAGGGTGAGGAGGAAAGACACCAGACATACTAGTAACCCCACCATGCAGCTACAGGATATAGATGTAGGTTCATAGGTTCATAGGTAGGTACTAGGCTATTAGCCCTAAGGCCTATATAAGCCTAGCCAAAAAGGTACATCACTTCCCCACAAAATCTGGGGTATTTATTGAAAAGAGGATTGTGGATGCCAGTGTAGACAATACAGTCATTGTCCTTATCACTGTAAATAACCTTTATAATCTCAGCAATGCTACTATTTGGTTGATGGATGGCACATTCTTCTATAAGGGCATCTGCCATCAACTTTATAATATACATGGAGTTGTCAAATACAGTGGCTACAGCATATTTGTGCCATTACTGTTTTGTTTGATGAGCAAGAAATCTTTTTTTATTCCAAAAACATTTTTATTAAATTTTGTTAATAAACATGGACATAAAGTATTAGAAATAAACAATAAAAAACATAATAACTATTTACACTATATACAAACATCCATGATAAACATTTGTTTTATCCAAGAAAGGTAATCAATATTATCTAACAATCTTTCCAATTTTTGCCAAGCTAGTCTTTTGTGTGTTACATTTGATGATATCTGATAGTTTGCATTTCTTTTTTACATACAGATTTTGCTATTGAAATAAACTCAGTAAACATAAGATCTTGCTTATTTTTCCAGTTCAATGTAATTATTTTTCGCGCAATAGCTAGAATTAACGAAAGAACAGGTACCTGATATCTAGGAATTACACTTGGGGTTGGAACATTGAATAATATCAAAGAGCTAGTAATCTGACAGTTATCAGACCACAGGGCTTTTATGAAATGTCTAGAATCACTCCAATATTGTGTGAGAGTTTTACATTCGATGAACATATGAATCCAGTTGGCTTCAAGAATATCAGCACACCTCCAGCATTTGCTTTCATTACTCTTGGTTATAAGTTTAATTCTGTGTGGAGTGTAAAAGCTTCCATGAATAAATCTCTAGGTATATAGTCTCCAATATAATGATGATGAAGTGTTTTTTATTGAATTTAATAACTGTTTCTTATTATCGTTAAATAAAGGTTCACCATTAATCTTTATGGAGTAATTCCAAAAAGCTGGGTCAAAAGTAATCAAGTCTTCTCATAGGATTTTATATACAGGTGATATGCTTAATTTATGTTCAGTGTTCATCGAACTACACCATATGAATAGTTGTATCAGTCTTGGTATAATATCAGTTTCCAGATTTATTGACACTTTATTTTCAACAAACTGTCTTAAAGATTGAATACAGAGCTAATTACCTTGACAGATATTATATCTGGCTAAGATTAAGTTCATTGGTTGGATGTTCTTATTATCCATAAACTGGTACCAAAACTTTAGATTATTCTCTTTAAGATTCCGCATCTTATTGATATTGAAGGTATGTAGGCAATCTGGTGTATAAGCTATGGGAAATGTAATGAAAAAGGTGTTCTTTAAATTATAATTGTTGTCAATTATATTTTTGAAAATACAAAATATTTGGTTTATACCATGTGAGAAGTGGCTAAATTTCTTATTATATAGGCAATATTCATGGAGTATCCAAAATATTTTGTTAATTCCAAAGGTTTCCTTAAACTGAGTTTCTGAGTTCTCAGAGGGGGTTATATGTATTTCATGTAGTTGTTTCCAGCTAGAGGTATATATGGATGAAATCCAGTGTAGTATTATGTTAATAATAACAGATTTGGAATATAATTCTATGTTGGGAAAGCCAATCCCATTACTGTCCTAGGCTCTAACATGCCATTATAGGCTATTCTTGGTTTCTTTGGGAACCAAAGAAAAAAGTTAGTAATAGGGAATCTATTTGTTTAAAGAATTTTTTAGGAGGACGTAAAATCAATGATTGTATGTAAAATAAAATCTTGGGCAAAATAATCCTTTTTATTAATGTAAGCCTGTCTTCCATGGTGAAAAACATTTTGTTCCACTTTTTAGTCAAGTCACTGATTATCCGCCGGATTCTCTATGCCTTGCATGGTGTGCAAGATCAGTGCAGGAGCTCTAGCAGGCAATATGTCTGCTGTACGATCCAGGAACTGCCTTCAGGGGCATGCATGAGCCCTCCTGCACTAGTCCTGCATGGACTAAGCCCCTGTATGCAAATCACTTCATTTGCAGGAGTAATCCATGCAAATGAGGTGAATTTGCAATCCAGGAAGCATGCAACCGGCCATGCAGGACTAGTGAAATCTGCAAAAATGTACTTGGTTAGTAACCGAGTACATTTCTGCAAAATCCAAAACAGAGCTGTGACAGCTCCAAATAAAGGCTGCATATCAGCTAGGAAGCATGCCAATGGCCAAGTATAAGGCCGTTGGGATTGCAAACAGCTAAAAAAATAAAAATATCAACTATTATTTTTTTTTAGCCGATCTTGGCTGTTTAAGTGTGGGGCAGCTGCATGCAAATGGGATCAGGGGGAAAATTACAAAATAAACTTAAATTAAGCATTCTAACTAAAATCACTATTCTGCCATGCAAGTCAATGGCATTCAGAAGTTGTCTGGGCAGTGAGTAGTGGTTGCTAAGGGGGGAGGCTCAGTGTGAGACATGTAACTAAACATTAGCAGGCAATCCTATGCAAATGAGGGGAATGATAGTGAATCCCAGTTTTCCCTAGCATGCTAGCCAGGTCCCAACAGTGTAAGAGTAGGAATAGCTTGTTGCAAGCCTAGGAGTTAGGTAACATCATGGGGGTGTGTGTCAGGCATACTATAAGTGGATTGGAGCCCTGTGGCTCGGGTTTGCTCCTAGCTTAGCAGAACTAAGCTAGGGGGTGTGTCTGAATCTGCCTAGCACAGTTTACATTGACTAAGCGGGTGTGCGTGCCGCACACCAGGTTTTAAAGGAAGAAAAAAATGTTAAACCAGGAAATAGCTGCACTGTGCACATTTGAACACTGTTTGTGCGACGCATCCCCTGGCTTAAACAGAAAGACAATGGGAAGGGAAAACAGCAGTAGGAAGGTATTCAAGGAGAAATAGCATAGCTGGCAGGTGAAATGTATCAAAATCAGCCAATTACACAGACAGCAGACCAGCCCAGCCCAGAACACTACTATAAACTATGGAAACACCTTCTCCTCTGGTTTTTCCCACACTCTACACCACTGGTGTATACAAGCAGGGAAATTTTAACAAACAAACCTACAAAATGAGAGGGGCTGCAGCGGGCAACATAGAGCAACAGGTGCAAGAGACTGAGGGTGGTGAGGATGTGAATGCTGCTGATAAACCCACAGTGAGGAGAAGGAGAAGTGTGTACAGACCCAGGGTAACCTACCAGGGGCTACATGAGCTTGAGATAGTGGAGCGGTATAGGGTGGACAGGGACCTCCTACAGCAAATTGTTGAGCTGTGCTGGCAACACCTGACACACCAAACTGACCGAGGGGAACCCATCCCAGTGGATACCAAAGTATGTGTAGACCTAAGAATACTAGCCACAGGTACCTCTCAAAGCTCAACTGGGGATATCATGGGGATCTCACAGGCATCAGCATCCAGAGTATTTCAGCAGTTCCTGGATGCCATGTCAGCACATGCCAGTGAGCACGCATATTTCCTCAACACCCCTGATGTGTTGGCCAGCAATGTGCATCTCTTCCACCAAATAGCAGAATACCCTGAGGTAGTGAGTGCTATAGACTGCATGCACATACACATCAAAGCACCACCCAGTGATCAGGGTAGGGCCTACATCAACTGTAGGGGCATCCCCTCCATCAACTTCCAGGTCGTCTGTGATGCCCAGGGCATTATAATGAATGTGTTTGCTAGCTGCCCTGGAAGCTAGCATGATTCCCACATTTGGCATCTGATGCAGCTGTACCAGAGATTTGCCAATGGGGACATCCCCTATGGTCACCTAGTGGGGGATGCTGGTTACACACTGGAGCCGGGGCTGATGACACCCATCAGAAATGCACACACACCTGAACAAGAATGCCATAATGAGGCACAGGCACAGACCAGACTTATAATAGAGCATGTGTTTGGGATACCCAGGTCACAGATGCAGTGTCTGGACACATCTGGTGGAGCCTTGCAGTACTCACCAGCTACATGTACCCAAATTGTTATGGTATGTGTCATGCTACACAATATGATCTGCAGAAACAGCTACAGCAGGAACAGCACAGTGCAGGGCCACACAGCCCCCCACCACTGCCAAGGCCTCCACAGGCACAGAGTGACTCAGAGGATGAACAACCTGAGCCTTCCCTGGTAGGCAGATGGAGGCATGCCCAGTATGCCAAGGCCGCTGCAAAAAGACAATGCATAGCACATACACTGACACAGTAGGGACCCAGGGAATGACACCTCTCTCTGACTCACACATACAGTAAAAGGGATGCCAAACATGACACTACCTGTGCTCAACCAGGTATAGGAGGTGTACTATGTGTATCTGACATAGGCAGCAATCCAGCACCATCCGTAATTCTGGCACACCCACAAGGTAAGTCAACCAACCTACCAATTGCCAAATGGAGTAGAATGTGTTGTTACCTGTATCTATGGTATGGATGTGAGCATGCAAGGAAAATGGGTAGCTGAATGTTATAGCAGCAGAAAGTAGACACCCATAGTGGCACCATGACATCTTCAACACATACTGGAGTCACCGTAGTAGCCACTACTACACAGGGTGACAAAACCCACTGCAGGAAATGTGCTGGGTGACATGTGTGTCCATATGACTCACGCATGCCAGTCAGGGAGGTTCACATGCCCAACAACAGTCTCAGCCAGCAGGACAGGTGTAGACAAACCTAAACAGAGCCTGTGCTATGGCCTCTGAATGATGGCTATGGGTAATCTTCCCCTCCAGGCCTACACAGACAGACTACAGCAGGTCAGGCAGTGGGATGTTAGTTCTGAAGGGTAGGAAGTCAGACACTAATATGTAGGGCAACCAAAGCAAAGATCTGTAGTACACTGGTATGCCTCTATTCAGCATGATAGATAAGAATACAGAATGAAATGGAGTACCTGACATACCAGTACAGTCATAGCAAATGTGTACAAGTGTCAGATGTGCCCCTCTCCTACATAGTAATGTAATAACAGTCAGGTGTGCCCCCCAATCCTGTCTAGAAATGTAGAAATAGTGAGGTGTGGCCCCCCATCCTACGTAGAAATGTAGTAACAGTCAGGTGTGCCCCCCCAATCCTGTGTAGAAATGTAGAAATAGTCAGGTGTGCCCTCCCATCCTATGAAGAAATGTAGTAACAGTCAATGCCAAATGATTGACAATTACCCTGCAGAAACAGCATGCTACCTGTAGGTATACAACACAAAGGTCAGCACTGCAGTACAAACTACCTGGACTCGATCCACACATTCAATACAGATGGGCATACTATGTATGCTCACACACTTAGAGAAATGAAAGCAATGTCAGTCAACAAGATACTCAAAGGTCATACTGGACATTCTCAAAAACTTAAACACATGAAGGCCATGTCTGCAAACACCAGTGGATCAAACATATCTGGAAGTCGCAGCTGTTTGTGCAAACACTCCTCAGTATGCACCACTCATGCTTTGCACACACAGTGGATAGGAATACAGACATATATGTAAGAACAACACACTATAATAAGCCAAAAGTAGATGTACATAGATGTGTGGAAGAGGGTGACTGTGACAAGGAGCCATCCAGGCCTGTCCCCCCAGCACACAGCCAAAGGGCCGCAACCACATGAGGTTCAGATGTCACTCACTGCAGATACTAGCCACTAGTATCTGTCAGCATTACAGAGTATATGGTGCATGTGCTAGCTGTACAACATGACTGTACAAGGAAATAGTCATCTAGCAGCTGTATACACGTACCTGTGAAATATGACCATGTGTGTGCCCGCATGTGGCATGTCAACCTCTAGATGAATGGGTTATGGCCCATGCACACATACTGCCCTCCCCATAGCCCTACTATGACAAGTCTGCTGAGGTCATCCACTGTGAAATACACCTTTGGGAGAGGTGTAGCCCAGTAATCTATGTGGTGTGTCCCATAACTGCATACTGCTGTAATGTGATAAACTAGTTAGGTAGGAGTTCCAATTACAGACATGGCAACTGTGTGTGTTTGTGTGTGTGTGTGTGTGTGTGTGTGTGTGTGTGTGTGTGTGTGTGTGTGTGTGTGTGTGTGTGTGTGCGCGCGCATATGTTTGTGTATGTCTCTGTCTGTGTAGAGAGCAATGATTTTTAGGGTAGTCACACTCCCTACAATTGAAATGCTCTACTTTGGTAAGGCTGCTGATGTCATCCACCTAAAAATGCATGTCTGGGAAGGTAATCTCCATAGCATGTGCCATAACTACGTACTGCTGTAGTGTGATAAAATAGTTAGGTAGGTGTTCTAACCCCAGACTTGACAAGTGTGTGTGTGTGTGTGTGTGTGTGTGTGTGTGTGTGTGTGTGTGTGTGTGTGTGTGTGTGTGTGTGTGTGTGTGTGTCTGTGTGTCTGTGTGTGTCTGTGTAGAGAGCAATACTTTTTAGGGTAATCACACTCCCTACAATTCAAATGCTCTACTTTGGCAAGGCTGCTGATGTCATCCACCTAGAAATATACATCTGGGAAGGTTGCAGCCCAGTAATCTCCTTAGCGCGTCCTATAAATGTGTACTGCTGTAGTGTGATAAATTAGTTAGGTAGGAGTTCTAATCCCAGACTTGGCAAGTGTGTGTGTGTGTGTGTGTGTGTGTGTGTGTGTGTGTGTGTGTGCGTGTGTGCGTGTGTGTGTGTGTATGTGTTTGTGTGTGTGTGTGTGTGTGTCTGTCTGACTCTGTCTGTGTAGACAGGAATGCTTTTTAGGGTAGTCACACTCCCTACAATTCAAATGTTCTACTCTGGTAAGGCTGCTGATGTCATCCACCTAGAAATACACCTCTGGGAAGGTTGCAGCCCAGTAATCTCTATAGTGCATCTTATAACTGTGTAGTGCTGTAGTATGATAAATTAGTTAGGTAGGAGTTCTAATCCCAGACTTGGCAAGTTTGTGTATGTGTGTGTGTGTGTGTGTGTGTGTGTGTGTGTGTGTGTGTGTGTGTGTGTGTGTGTGTGTGTGTGTGTGTGTGTGAGTGTCTGTGTGTGTGTCTGTCTGACTGTGTAGAGAGACATGCTTTTTAGGGTAGTCACATTCCATACAATTCGAATGCTCTACTTTGGTAAGGCTGCTGATGTCATCCACATAGAAATACACCCCTGGGAATGATGTAGCTCAGTAATTTCTTTAGTGCATGCCATAACTGCTTACTGCTGTAGTATGATATAGAACTCTGGTAAGGTTCTATTCCCACCTATGGCAGTTCTGGATGTTTTGTGTGTGTTTCAATGTCTGTGTAGAGAGCAATGCATTTTTGGCTAGTCACACTCAGTACATTTCAAATGGCACATACATGCAGACAGTGCACCTTCCCCATGTTCCCTCTGGACACCTGCAACACCTGTGGTGCCATGAAATGTGACCCACAAAGGACATACCATGCCTGAAAACATGCCCTGTATGGACAGATGCCACTGAAACCAGGGAATGCTGTCAGCATGCTATCAATGTAGGTGCAGGGTAAACCTGCTGTCCATTACCAGTTCCCACCACATGAGGCCAGGACTGGCTCATTTGATGATAGTCTGTGTACACAACATGGGCCAGACACCCTGGGTACAGTTCCACATGTCACTGTACATGCATGTGGAAGGTGTGCACATCACAGACACTGTCCATGTCATGGACTAAGGAACACATACATGGTAAGCAATGCACAGCATTGGCCACACACAGTACTCACCCAGGTGACTGGATGGTGAATACAATACCCACCTGTGTGGGAAAATCCAGAAACTACACCCATGAGCCACAATGCAGACCATTGTCATGTGGCCTGATGCCAAGGTATACCCATCACCTAGCCTTGTATAGCCATCTTGCACAGTTGACCACTACACACCCGTGAATCAATGCCCCCTTGCATGTCAGTACTGGTACCCTGTGTGTGTGTGTGTGTGTGTGTGTGTGTGTGTGTGTGTGTGTGTGTGTGTGTGTGTGTGTGTGTGTGTGTGTTGTATCATGTGTATGTCCACATTCACACTCACTACAACCCCCATTGGCATACTAAAGCATGCTGTCTGATGTCAGACACCTCCCCATACCCTTTGCCCATATAACCTCCATATGACTCCTGTGGTGCATGTGACACCTGCACAGTAATGTGTTGTGGCAATCTCTCTAGTGATGAGTTGTATTCCTGGCTCTGCCAAGTGTGTCAATGTGTGTGCGTCCCTGTGAAAATATGGCTGTGTTGACGCTGGCACCTGTTCATGTAGACAGGCACGTGTACTACACCTACTGTATAGCTTCCATATCCCTGTTGCAGATGTCACTCACCATCATATATATGTTCTGAGGGTTCCGCAACATGTAACCTATGTGGCTCATCCAATAACTGCATAGAAATGTGACAGCACTACATAGTCATCAGGGGTTTGATACCATGTGCTGGTGTGTGACACAAACATGCTTAAGTTTTACTCTCCCACCCCTCCCTGACTTGTCTTTACCTCTGTCTGCCTTCTCACTCCCTCTCTGGTGGATGTGGAGACCTACACCTGCTTTGCTTAGGCAGCAGCATATGTATTTTAAGTGATGCTCATGATCAGCTGATGGCCTCTGCATGAATTGCAGCCCTCTTCTAGCTGATTGCATGTGGAACAGCTGTGGTAACATTCCCATAGCCAATTGCATGGAAACACACTCTAATATCTAGGAACATCATGTTGGTGTTTTGCCTTTTCATTCACTGTGAGCAGGAACTCGATCTGTTGTTTGGCGAACAGCATCTCAGATGGATTGGGGATTTATATCTAACAACATACACTGTGGAAACAGAGCAACAAACAGTAGGGGGATGTGTCTGACCTGATTACAAACTATAAGTGCTGCTATACTGCATTTGGAGTAATGTTGGTTTAACAGAGTGTGTGTGGATATGGCTGCCCTACATGTTTTAATACCTGCCATGTCAGTGCTATGTTTATGATGAATCCCCATCTGTAGGGTCATCTGCAGACTGGGCAGTGTTTGGTACCTTTGGTTTCATGTGTTACCCACAGAGCATCTATCTGTGAACTGCAGAAGGTAGTGTGAGAATTGCAGTCTGCAGATGGTGAAAGCCATGACAGTTATTGACTTACTATCCCTCATAGGACATGTGTTGCAACAAACCCTGTTACAACAGTAAATGTATGAGGTTATCACAGCAACATGTCAATATTTGCCCTGTGTATGTGCTTCCAGCCACAACTCTGTCAACCTTTGTACATATGTCATGAATTAAGAGGTGCATATGCGCTGTACACCATAATTAGTGTAATCATATCTGATAACAAGCCAGTGAGATAACAGACTGCTACACATGTTATGTACAGTAGGAGTTATATTTGATGACATAACCTGGACATTTTCTGGTTGCATGTACAGTACTGAGGTCTGTGTACTTATGGTGAATGTCGACAGTGTGTGTATTGTTAATATGTACTTTGGCCAGTGTACAGACTGTGGTAGATGTCATTGTTCTTGGTCTCATCCTATCTGATGTTACATGCTGCTTCACTGTATATTACAGTATTGGCTTATATGTTTGTAGGGCCATACACACACATGGCCCATACCACAAACAGGCATCAGACCACACTGTGTAGTGGCCCAGTATATGTAGGGTTGGGGTGTGAGTGGCACATATGAGGATGGTGTTGAACAGATAGTCCATATACTGTAATATTATGCTAGCTTACCGTATATGGCTGTGGCTGTGTTCACATTGGTTGTGGTTATGCACTTTCACACAGGTGTGTCTTCCCCTGTGCTGTGACATGCCTATAGAGTATGCTATATATGCAGGTACATGTGCATTCCCAGTAGAAGATCTAGGCCAGTGATGAGCCAGTCTGCCTGTAGCCTGCACAGTGCTTTGTTACATGCCTAACAGCTTAGTGTACTTACCCAGTGAGATGTCATGTCCAGATACTTGCCAGATGTACTGCTGCCTGTCTTTCCTTAGCAGTCATGTATGTCAGACAGAGCAGTGGGATGCTGTAGAGATGTATGTCACTATCTAGTGGGTAGTATGTGGCCATGGTACCTCTGTACCAGTGGTTATTATGTCTCAGGACAGACAGGGGTGTGTGAATGCATAACCTATGGGGGCAAATGTATACCATTCATTATGTGTTATACCCATCTACATGGCTGTTAACATCCATATTGTTAGGCATGGTCCACATGTTTTGCACTAATGGGTTCTGTGTATACCTGTGGACTGTCCAGAGTGTGTCAGAATGTCCACATATATTGACCAATATCTCTGCTGTAGTCCACAGGAGCATTACGTGCTAGCAGCGGTACTGTACTATGGTGTCCTTAGGATGTCTGTCAGTAGCCAATGGCACACATGTGAAAGCAGATGTGATCTCCCACACACACCATGTCTGTGAAGACAATCCCTATTGCAGTATCAATAGTCTACTAATATACCTGCTATACATACCTGACATCCCCTTGCACTACGAAGTTGGGACTATAGGGGCTGAGGTAGGGGTACACTCCATGTTCAGGACATATGGTGAAAATATATGTATATAAAATTATCCAGATATCTATATAGATATTTACACATATACATATCGACATATATAGATGGATATGTATATGTACATAGATATACATATACACACCCAGATATATACATATACAGAGCAATATATGTCTACAAATATACAGATAGTGATACATATGCACATACCCGTATGGGTATCTACATATATATATCGACAGTAGTAGGTATATCAGAATAGATATGTATACACATATAGTTATAGATATCTACATATATACCAACATAACTAGGCATATCTGTACACATAGGATGTGCATACATATATAGATATATACACATATATTTATATATACATATACTTAGATCTATATATACACATATGTATATATACATATGGGTGTATATATATATATATATGGGTGTGTGTATATATATATATATATATATATATATATATATATATATATATATATATATATACCTATGTACATACGACGAGATGTACACATGGCCATATATATGTAGCAATATACGGATGTGTATACAGACATATGTATGAGTATATATGTGTATGTACATGTAGACGTATATAGACCTATTATATGTATACGACCATATTCCTGTCATGAGTAAACATCATGGTTGTGTATACCCTCCCACATGTATCTCATCATATGTATCTGCTATGTGCACATTATGATGAAACAACATATGTGATGCAACAGTCATATTAATAACAAGGACTACACAATTTTGGAACTACAGGCAAATGTTCAATATTACTCAATATGTGTATTGACAGCTATATTGGTAAAACAACAGCAGTCTTCACAGTAGTCATGGCATAGTGGTTAAGTGTTGTGACTTCAGTGTAAAGGGTCCTGGGTTCAAGACTTGCAGGGGTTGTTCATTTTTTTGCTGGGCAGGATAAGGGCTGTTGGATACAGAGTGGTTAAGGCAGTTATGAGCAGCTTTAAGTGGGTTTGTGTGGGTTTGCATGAAGCTAAGCGGTGCTAAGCTATGGGTAAATGTACAGGCACTTACACAGTGTAGGCAGCGCTTACCAGTGTGCAAATCAGCTTAGCTGTTATATTGCAGTAATGTTGATACTTGCTAAGCATAGCTTAGCCTTGGTAACCAGGACACACAACCCAGTCTGATAACCTGTAATAAGTGTAAGTAATGCCATGTACAATACATGCACCTATGTGCTGTCATTACAGTAGCAAGGGGTGTGAGTGTCATGTGTAGGACACAGACACATATGAGGCCTGTACAGCACTGTTATCAATGTGAATGCGTTACATACAGGTGTAGTAGCCCAGGGTACGTGCTGTCACACTGGCATGTAGTGTATCATGGCAGTACTACTGTTGACAGTGCTAACCCAAGCAAGAGAAGAGTGCTTAATGTAGTACTGACAACAGGCACACCTGCAAGCATGGCTGGAGACAGAGGCCTCCCTGTTGTGTCCCTGTTGTGTGAGCTGTGCCACAGTATATACCCCTTACTAGTCTGTCAACGTACTCATGATACTGCATAGCTACCTGCCAAGCTGATGACTGCCAGTCCCTGTACAGATGTGCAGATGGCAGGTATCCAGCTGGGATATGTACAGGCAACCTACGCTTGATTGACGCCATACTATGCATGCGGCAAGTGCATGAGATGCACATCCCTGTAGTACCAATTTTGGGGTATACTATGGGTTGTATCACAGTCGTGGCCAATGTGTGATGGTGGGTATGACAGAGTGTCATCATGGGTTTCAGGAGTACAATATCCAGTGGAGGATTTGGGTGATGTGTACACTGTTATTACACAAGGAAAACCAGGTATATGTCCCATGTGCTACGTTATGGTTACCACTGTCACCATCAATCATACAGGTAACTGTTACCACAATCCAAGCCAGTTATGCATGTCATGTGTGCAGCCTATCTGTAACACATTGGAGACACGGTCAAATTAGTTAGCAGCAATAGGCCCTGGTATCTCAGATGTGTGTCTGACTGTTATGTGTCTGTAAATGTGTATATGATGGTATGGCACACTAAGTATCGTCCAAATACACCCATTACATCCCCCATTAGCATACTGTACATGTCAGGGGATGTTCTGCATGTACCATGTAACCTGGGACACACCTCACCCTAAACGCTGTGTGGTGTGTGCAATGTAAGCCACACACATCAGTATCACGACATAGCTAGGTAGGGGTCTAGTCCCAGTGTTGCCAAGTAACAGCATGCGTGTATGTGGATGGGCCTACATCAGGGTGCAGGGTATACATGCCTCAGCGGGCCACCTGTCCATGTGGCACAGGCAATAACTGGTTTAGTAACCTCTGAAATGTGTTAGACTGTGCCCCAGATATATCACAGCCATAGTCTCAGCACAGTGACATACCGAGTTGTGGAATATGACTGCAGACCATCCTCATGCTGACACATGTACATCTACAACACAAATAGATAACATTATAGGGATTGCAATCAACCAGTGTTACTAACAGCTATAATGCATCATTGCTGGATGGCTACACTACCCACCAAATATGCCTTACACTCTACTCCCTACAACATGTTACACTGCAATACAGTGGTACACTGTTGTACAGTCACTGTGTGCATCAGAACCATATCTGCCTGTCCCTGGATTGATGGTATGGAAGACAGGGATGGGGCACAGGCATCATCATATGCACAGGGCATCCTAGTGCTGACACATGTACACCTACAACAAAAATGGATAATATTATAAAGACCACAATCAACCAGTGTTACTAACAGCTATAAGGCATCATTGCGGACAGCTACGCTATATGCCAAATATGCCTCACACTCTACTCCTTACAACATGTTACACTGCAGTACTGTGATACACTGTTGTAAGGTCACCGTGTGCATTAGAACCAAATCAGCCTGTCCCTGCATCGATGGTATAGATGACAGGGATGGGGCACAGGTATTATCATATGCATAGGGCATCTTAGTGCTGATACATGTACACCTACAACAAAAATGGATAATATTATAGAGACCACAACCAACCAGTGTTACTAACAGCTATAAGGCATCATTGCTGGGCGGCTACACTACCTGCCAAAAATGCCTCACACTCTACTCTCTACAACATGTTACACTGCAGTACTGTGGCACACTGTTGTACAGTCACCGTGTGCATCAGAACCATATCAGCCTGTCCCTGGATCGATGGCATGGATGACAGGGATGGGGCATCGGTATCATCATATGCACAAGGCATCCTAGTGCTGACACATGTACACCTACAACACAAATGGATAACATTATAGACACCACAACCAACCAGTGTTGCTAACAGCTATAAGGCATCATTTTGGACAGCTACACTACCTGACAAATATGACTCACACTCTACTCCCTGCAACATGTTACACTGCAGTACTGTGGTACACTGTTGTACAGTCTACTGTGTGCATCAGAACCATATCAGCCTGTCCCTGCATCGATGGTATGGATGACAGGGATGGGGCACAGGTATTATCATATGCACAGGGTGTGGTGCTAGTTTGCCAGATGCCAAGGGTGGGCCATACATTTGACACCATGTGCGTGGGTGCAGGGTGTACTGTGGGGAACTGGGTGAGGTGATGTGGTGTGTGTAGATATGGGTTTGCCCTTGGTGGGTTTGCATAGTGTGTGGGTATGCATGCACACAGTTTTGCCATGTGGCTACCCTACACAGATGTTTATGGACCTCTGCAGACCATACCTGGTAGGGTGTGCAGTTCATTGCGTCTGGCCATGGACATGTTGACTGTGCCTGCCAGAGGTTCAGTTGGCACGTCCAGGTACAGGCCTTGATGTGCTACTCTCACCTGCTGATGACATTTATCCACTGGTATCAGGTCCCTCCTGGGACTGGCCAGGACTACGTGCATGTGGCCTGCTGTGGTGTGGTGTGGTGTGGACAGCACACCCCCTGCACTGCCGGGGCTGCTACTGCCACTATGGGAGCCCCTCGGTGTCCTAGCATGTCCATGTTGACTGCCAGCTGTTGGTTTTGCTGGCCCACGTCCACGTGGGTGTCGCTGTATCCCCACCACATGTTGAACACACCATGGCCGATGAGGGCCATCATCTCATCATGCCATCTATACGTGTGCTCGGTATAAGCATGGATGGCACCCAACAGTTCACGGAGGTTGTCGCTTACAGATACGAGAGCAGCCCTCTGCAGCCTCAGGCCCTGTCTGGTGTAATGTGCAATATGTGCCTGCACTGCCATTACAGCCTGAAACATGCGCCTGCTGGTATGTTATGTTGCCTATGTCAGGGGCATGATGTACAGCGGCCTTACCATGAGCACCCTGGGACATCCACCTATGTGGTTCCCTGCCAGCCATCCAGCTATGCCTGCTGCAACTGGACACAGTAGACACGGTTACCACACTTCTCTGTGCACTGTCACCAAACACCAGTTGTTCCTTCACTATGGCCACTGGTGATGGGGTATGTGTAGGCACTGAAATTGTGTGCGGGGTTGGGGTGGCTAAAAGGAGGATGTCAAATGTTGGTGCAGTGTCAGTCCCTGAAAACCCCGCTTGTGCCTCAACAGTACTATCATCATCTTCCGTGTCTGTATGGACACCATCAGATTGCATGCAGGAGAGGCCCTGACCCACCTCGCCACCTGTGGGGGGAAACAATAAATTCACTTTAACACCTGTACAGCATTGCCCAACAGTGCGCACACACACACACACACACACACACACACACACACACACACACACACACACACACACACACACGCACATACCTCTGTAATACCTACCTGCCCATGGCTTTACAGACAGTCCCACATATATGTCCACGTGTTACCCCATCCTGCATCACACTTGTTAACATACACACATTGATATCACTCATTAACATCACAGTTCTCTAAATGCCTACACAAGTGGCCACAACACAAGGCCTGTTGCTACTTTACCTGCCTGACCTGTGTGTAGTGGATTTACATGGCCTCACTGCTGTCATTCAGTATGCACCCTCTGTATGCCTGGAAATGATGTGCATGGCCTCTATATGTGTGGGTTACTATGTTGTATCCATAATATCTCACACTGGTGTGTCATGTGTATGTAATGCTCAGTACATGCCAGATATGCTGCTCCTTCAGCCTATCATGTGACAACTGTAATATTTGGATACACTCCCTGGTGTTGACTAATACTTACCCAATGCATCTGTAGAGCTGCATACGTGGGTTATAGGTGACCTCTGCTGACTGCAATATTAAGGGTGTACCTGGTGTCTACCTTCCCTCTGGATGCCTGTTCCATGCTACAGACCATATTATACTATTTGCTGTCCTGTGATTACACACATGACAGGTATTCCTGGTGTGTAATGTAGCAGTCCATGTCAATGTACTGCATGGTCCCAAAGGACGGTACAGCTGTATGAACACATCACAATCACACATGTGCATACAAGGCCACACACACAAACACACACATGCACACACACATCCTACATGCATCTACCTCCCTGCACTAAACCAGAGTGACCCTGCAGGCAAACTAACTAACCACCAGGATGCACACACACACACACACACACACACACACACACACACACACACACACACACACACACACACATACAGGTGAGGTTGCACACTGATAGTACACACAGTCCTCCTATTACCCATCTGCCAACATGCAGAACATATGGTACAGAACAGCATGCAGTTCAGCTATAGTCAATCCATGCTAGCAACAGTATACATGTGTGTGATGCATATGCTGTGTCACTAGGAGATGCGCCTTGTCCAGGGTACCATTGCACCCATGTACACAGTATTGCTGTGCACCTGTTCTGTATGCTGTCATGTACTGTGCACCACAACTCACAGGTTTACAACCCATTGTGGAATGTGTAATACTGTGTCAGTTATGTCAGCTTTACTTCTCACAGCCCCTATGTTTTTCAGCAACACATACCTGGGATGATATTTGGACAGTTGTCATTGGTGAATGCCTAATGCCTGATTTACAGCTGTCAACATCAACAGACCATGTACGACCACTACAATACTCTTACACTGACAACCATCAGGGCATACCATGGCTATGGGGGGTGTACACACATCCTTGATCTGCCATGGGATCACATCACCGCATATCTTAGTAGTACATGAGCCCAGTATGTGACATATATCCATACTTTCACATGTAGTGTCTACAGATTGTGTTAGGTGTGTGGCTGCTGACCACAATGCATACACACTATGTGGGCATATGTGTGTACAGCCTTGTCATGATGGTTAATCACACCTCTTATTATGTGTACTACAGCAGTCACTGCTCCTGGTAGGGGTATACCAGCGTGGACCATCTGCATTTGCCAGTGTATGTTCAGTCTGCCCTACATATGTCCCCCTATTCTGCATGATTGCAAGGTCTATTCATGTGCACATCCCATGGTGTTCACACACTGCCATCACTATTGCTGTGTGGGTAGGATTATGGCTGCCACAGGTCCTGAACCTGACTATGTGCTTTTAGAGCCATTCCTACCATCTTTAGGATCCCTGCTGCAGTGCACTGGTGTGTCATGCTGAGACCCCTCCTCCTTCAGCTTCTATGCAGATGCATGACAAGTAAGCCCTACACGTGTGTCACTTTGCAGTGTCCCGTACACTGAACACCACATGTTGCAGCCTAGACCCAGCTGATAACATGGACTACTGTAATGCTTTATGCCATAGTGTATCTCTGCAGTAGTTGCCAGTGTCCTACAGGTATATACACTGGTGTTGCACTGTATATGGGTGTTGTTCCAAACATGTCACTAATGTAGGCCATGTCTACCACCAGTATTTTACTCCCTGTGGACAAATTCCGCAATGACAGGATGTTAGTTATCATGCAGGTGTCTGACATACCCTTCCAATATCCCATCATGGTCACCCCTGTACACCGTGCATTTCACAGCAACAATACATGCACATGTACAGCATGCATTCAGGGTAGGTGTGTTAGATGTGTGCATGGAATATACCATCACCATTGCATACCCGGTGTGTTGCAAGCATCTACATAAAACATACTCACCAGCTACAGGCTGCTGCCTTGGTGGTATCCCGGAGGGACCTACATAAGAGGGTGAGAGATGCAATGTCAGTGGCCACACCTGTGGCAGTGCTACAGGGTGGATGCAGTATTACCATACATCAATGGTACATTCCCACAATACTACCACATCTGGACATCTATTTATCACTACAATGCAGCAACACAATATATCTATGACAAGTCAGATATGCATGATCTACCTGTACCAGTGCGGATGTATACGCAACAGTGGTCTACTGATGTGCCCTGTGTTCTTACTTGCATGGTCCTTTGCCGGTGTGTGGGTGACACCCACTTCCACAAAGGAGTCCAGTGGTCGTTGGCTGTCTGGATGGGCAGGTGCCACGAGGCTGGCCAGGAGCTCCTCCACATGTGTCGGGGGGGAATGGATGGCATGGCCCTTTCTCATGATGAGGTGATGCCCCAGGACTGCAGCAGCATGTCGATGGGCATTGCAAATCAGGTCAGTACAATGATGCCAGACCTGCTCATAAATGCGGTTGTGCAGTCCAACATCATTGACCCTGTGGACTAGGTCATTCCACAGGACGGTCCACTCCTGCTGCTAATGTGCGGCCCTGCCAAACATCACTGGATAGTGCTGGATCATGTGTGCTATCAACACTTCATTCTCGGCATGGGAATAGGTGGACAACTGTTCATGTGCTATCTTGGCTGAAAGACATAAAGATAGAAACAGGTCTGAGCAACTCATACTGCAAGGTTACCACAGTTCATAATACACATCTCTGTCACACCCCCCCCCCACCATATCAGCTTCAACAAACTGTACACACAACTCATTAGGTATGGCTACAGCTTACCTTCCGGTTAGACAGATATTGTATTGTACCACACCTTCTGCTATGTGATTGTAGCCATGTCCCCTGTGTGGACACTATCATTGCTGGCCTACTACAGACTATTCACCTGCATGCCATTGTCAGGGCAACTATGGTTCCATATATGCCAGTGGAATGGCTGCTCTGGGATTGCTGCACATCTGACATTCTGTGTTATTGGGGATATCTATGCATGCTGTTGAACATGTACCGGGATTGTGTAGACTATTACTACCAACATATGTTCTATAACAGTGACACAATAACATGTATATGTTCTATTGGCCTGCAGATCCACCTCTTCAAACCCATATGCCCATGATACCTGGCCACATCACATGTGTGTCCCAACCTGGGAACCTGGGACTTCCTCATGTACTGTTCTAGCAATACCATCAGGTGGAACCACCCAGGGGATGTTGTCCCCCCCAGAGTACACACAGACATGTTTCTGTCCCCTGAGCTCAGGTCTAGCATCTGTTCCATACCGGGCTCCACAGACACATGAGGGATGTGCTACATAAGTCTGAGATACCCAGTACATATTCACAGGGCCAACATGCTCCTCCTACTCAGCCTCCAGACCAGGCACCTTCAGGACATGGACTGCTGTTGTGAGTAGCAGTAGTTGGGAGGCTTGTTCCCATTGTGCCCATATTGGGGCCCAAGGGGCATCCACATCACAGACCACACACACCATCCACAGTGTTTACCCACCACATGTGTCACATACCACCCCTGTAGACTGTCCTCTATATCTACCAATCCTGACCACCTCCACATGCGTACCTTCCATACTTCCCATATTCCCATTGCATACTTCATAGATGGGGGCAATGTGATCCCAACAAGGGACTGACATGTGACATACTCAACCATGGTGCACACACTGCCAGCTGTAGCATGGATCACTGTGGTAGTAATATAGGGGACATGTCTTTACATACATATATGTTTGTGCATGTGTTTGTATATATGTAGACGTGCATATAGGTATATATCTATATATGTGTATATATATGTGATGTATATATGTGCGCATATATATGTCTACACATGAGTATATGTACATTTCCGGACATACATGATGATATTCATATATCTTTATATATTATATATGTGACATATGTACACATATGCATACCTATATGTGGGGTACAGTCACACATCAGTTCCACAATCTCATAACACCTTCCTGCACAGCTGCACTGTTCTGCTTTGCTACAACACAGACAGGTGCCACATATGGACATGGCCTGACATTAGGGGGGTATATGTAGGACCTGATTGCAGGTAACCATATTACACACCTATGGCATTCTGGCATGCTACATTACAGATTAACCTGTGTATCCTGCCAGTGGTGGGCCATGGCTCCCACATGTCCATCATAATGGCATTACTTCCACCACCAGCTATTGGCCACGTAATATACATACTTCCCATTACACAACACATACTATGATGGCTTACATCTTGTCTGTCAGTGCTGAACTGCACAGTTGATGGCTATGGCCCACTACCCACAGGGAGAAACACTATTGTCCATAGCAGTTGTTCAGCTGAACATCATCACAACAACACCTGATGGAACATATAAACCATTCCACATCATCTATCCCATTATGATGGACCAGGTACTACATTCTATTACATGTATATATACTTCACATACCTGTTGTGGGGATGATGTCTTGTTGAATGACAGTTGTCTGAATGCCTTTCATTAAGGCTTTCATTTTGAAGAGATTTGTCTTTCTTTCTTCTCTCTCTCTCTCTCTCTCATAAATGGATTGAGCTGCTTTAAATAGCACATGATCAGGTGATGGCTTCTGCACCAATCAGTGTCCTCCACTTGCATGCAGCTTGCTGTGTAGTGCTTCCAATTACCACTGTCATGGCAACCACCTACTATAAATCCCTACATCATGTGAGTGTGGTCCATTTACCTTTCCTGTGTGGGCATCAGTGTTACAGGCAGCAGGTTGCAATACATCTTACAGGAGAACCAGCACACTCAGGCCAGCTACATATTTGTAGGAGGTTCCAGAACTACAGAGTGTGAGTAGAGTTGTGTTATGCTACTGGTGTTACAGGGTGTGTGTGTACATACTAGTTTACCTTGGAATGCAGTCTTTCTGCATAGCTCTCAACTGTGGGCCTATCCTCTTGGTGGCCGGAGGTGTGCCTATCATGATTTGTCTGTCCACCACACAGGTCCTGAGTCAGATATTTCACTGGTAGCGAGTGTGTTGAGTGCTATCAGTACATGGCTACATCCATTTATGTTTCTAACCTCAATTTCCTGACTAAGGGAATGTTGCAGACTATCCTGTAACACTAGCAACTTGCTTAGTGTATGGCAACAGTTTTCCACATATGGGCCTGTGTTCCAGCCTCTGTTTTCCACTTACATACCAAGCTTTGCATATATGACATGCTGTCAGGGTTGTTCTGTAGTGGGCTGTGAGCATATCACTCTGCCATTGCTGCCATCAGTCCACTGCTGTTGTATCCCCCCACACATACTGTGGGGCAGGGGCCATATATATGTGGGCTTCACCTACACAATACATGTGTGCCCTTATGCACTCTAAAGGCCAGTGTATGTAACAGCGGTATATGGCCCTGTATTGAGTCTGGGGGGGGGTGTGGATGCACCATAAATAACCTAGGCTGTTACAAAATGTGGGGTATCAGGGGTGAGCTGCCTTAAGGTATCTGGATGTACAGTACTATACAATTCTCCTATATTTACATTACTTACATAAACTGGGTTAATGCAGGCCTACTGCCTCTTGCCATACATACTGTTCTTTTTGTCAGTATGCTTGTGATGGTGTCAGTTATGCCTTGTTATGTAACATTTACATCCCATTTGGTCACCTGAAGTCTTTACCACCTAGTCATTCTGTACAGAGTGTAGATAGAAGCTGCTGAACTATACACCTGCATTACTTACTGTCGATTGTTTGGTATCCTGTGGCCCAGTCTGTCTTTACTATTGTACAATTTGAAGGGCTTGGCCTGGACAGCAACAGTTGTGAACCTTTCCAAACTACTGTATTAGTATAACTGTTTCACAGTTGCATTACTATGTTTATATGGATGTCAGTGTCTGAACAGCTATATGACATGGCATATAAAGCTGTAATAGTACACAAATAAAGGTTTTCCATTTCTGCAAACCTGTGTGTGTTGTTTTATCCTATAACCTCTCTGTGGGTATATGTTACAGGCAACAATTGTCATTTGTATGGGTGGCCCATACAGTGCCCAGTTGTTAAGGTGTTAACTGTAGGTATAGTGGCTGTTCCATATTGTGTGCACCTTCTACATATGTATGTTACTGTACATATCTCTGCATGTGTATGTGTAGTCACATTTATATATATATATATATATATATATATATATATATATATATATATATATATATATGTGTGTGTGTGTGTGTGTGTGTGTGTGTGTGTGTGTGTATCTGTATCTGAATATATGTGTCTGTGTATATGTATCCTGGGGATGTTGATAGCTTCCACATTTTACATTTCCTTTGAGAGCCAGACTGTACTGCATGATATGTTACCAATACCAGCCTGACATCATACAGGTGGGATGTAGTACTGCTAACATCTTGTGCCCATGTTGTGTCAGGTCCTGGTTATGGGATCCGTAACACTTGGTAGTGTACTGCAGGGTGGACATGTTTTGCTGTGGGTGGGGGTATACCTACTCGTACAAGATGTATATTGTTTGGGGCCTCTCAACCCTATTAATGGTGCATGTGGACATATATGTTTTAGATAATCTACCATTGTTATCTACAGATGTATGGCCATATATACTTATATAGATATATATCTATCTATCTGCTTACATATATAACTATGTCCATATATACCTACATAGATATATATATATATATATATATATATATATCTGCTTACATATATGTAACTTGCTGTGTATATGAGACATATAGGTGTAGACATATATATGTGTCGATGTAGGCATTTGCATGTATATGTGTTCATATATATTTATATATATATATATATATGTGTGTGTGTGTGTGTGTGTGTGTGTGTGTGTGTGTGTGTGTGTGTATGTATATATATATATATATATATATATATATATATATATATATATATATATATATATATATATATATATATATATATAGATAGATAGATAGATATAGATATGTTGTATCTGTTTAGATATTAATATATTTACACACACACATACATTTAAATGTTGGAATACATTTTCTGTACTGTTGCATGACTGGGCTGGATGATATGTTTTTGAAAACATCAGTGTTATGTATATCTGGCATGGCTTAGTGGTAAATCACTTTGTCTATGGTGTGCAGGGTCTTGGATTCAAGCCTTGCAGAGGCTGTTTATTTTTTTGTTGGGCAGAACACGCGCCGTTGGCTATAGAGTGATTAAGGCACTTTAAAGCTCTTGTACATGGGTTTGCACAAGTTTGCACTGAGGTAAGCACTGCTAACCTCTGGTTACAGTTTCCTATACTCTGTTAGCTTCTGAATTGCTTAACCTGTGTAGGCATTGCTTACCCCATGCAAACAGGCTTAAACCCACTTACTGCTGCCTAAAAGTGCTTACTCCTGCTTACCCTCGTGCTAATTTCTTTAAAAGAAAAGAAAAAGGGGTTGATAGGAAAGTGGTGATAAAAGGGGCACAAAGAGGAAAAGACAATAGGGAAAATAGCCAGGGATGTGCAGGAAGGGTGTAGGGAAGGTCCATAGCTGCCCATTTCTTCTACAGCAACAGCTGTGCATATACACTGAATTTGGAGGTCAATTTGGACACTCAAATCCCTAGGAGAGGGGTGAAGGCAACATTAATAAGTTGTGATGCCAATTAGACCAGATTACATGTGTCCAGTGGACATGTGTGTGAAATGGACTGCTATGTATGGGGTGAGATTTTTTTGTGGGAACAGATTGCCCTTTTTTTTTTTTTTCAGGTGAGAGTGGGATGTTGGGGAGGGGTAGTAGGTATATTGGGGTAGGTAAGTTGGGTAGGTTAACAGACAAGACCAACAAGATGCATACAGGGACAGTATATAACACATGGGGGGCAAACACATTGATGGGGAGGGGTGTTGGGATATTGGAAGCCCACAAGCCCCCTAGTGGTAACAGTGAGACTGAGGTCCCCACCCATGGACAGTCACCACTGCACCTTCACAGCCCCGAAGGTGGCTGTGCTGGGGGCTGAGTCACAGAGCCAGGCTGACTCTCTAATCATGACACATGGCCCTCGAGCTGGCATAGAAGATCACCAAACTACTGGTCAATCTCTCTACGCACCACGACCCGACCTGGCGATGGGTGACAGGTGCCTGTCCGCACCCACTCCCGAGGGGGAGAGCCCCATCCCCTGAGGCAGTTCCACCTGAAGATTGTACAGGATCAACAGACAGGGAAGTCCGGGATTGGGCCCCAGACATGCTTGTGCCCGGTGCCACAGACAGCTGAGGTGGGACAGGTGGGTCCGCTGGGGCCGGCCTTCTCAAGCGTGCTATAGTATTTAGATTTCATCATCATATGTGGGTTAGTAATAGTCAACACATTCCAGGGTTAGGTATAATAGCATGCATAGATATTCCCATTAACCCAGACACCAGATATGGAACAGTTGCATAGCAAATAGAACACATGCCTATATGGGACCACAGTGGTGATAAGTACAGCATGCAGGTACATTGATGGCACCATGCCACCAATGATGGAATAATTCAATATAGCACATGCATGGGAACCATGAAAATATTTATCAAACAATTGGACATTATCAGAGTCATTACATACCAGTTGGGGTGGGTATGTTGATTATTGTTGGAGATATGGTGGGGGGATGTCAATTAACAACTAGTATATTCCTGTAGTCCACATTAATTTTCCTAGTTAGTGCTGCTATCTGTACATTACAAGTCTTACTACACTACCCTATAGCCTTCGTTTGGACAGTGATATGACTGGTGTCATCATTACACATGAACCGGCTTTACCTGTAGTATACACCTCTTACCTGGTATGCCTGTGGAGGGAATGTTTGTTAACACTAACTAGCTGTTTCTACACATACTTCCGGATTCTGGGTTGATGTTTTACACATAGCTATCCAACCCTTTCTGCACAGACTCTGGCCATGTGTTGACAACATGCTGGTGTGCCAGGACGTATCTAGAATATTGCCCTCTTCCACCTTTAGTGACCTGATACTTTATTATTCAGAGAAACTGCAACACTCACAATTCCCTACAATAGCAGAGTGAACAGTACCACTACAGGTTATAATCATCTGTATTTCTCAGCACAGTGTTCGTATCCAATGTACCTGTGGGAGCAATGTTTGTTAGCACTACCTGACTGTTGTCACACAGAGTTCCGGATTACACATTAGTATTATGCACATACATTTCACTCTGTTACTGTACACACTCTGGTCACAGCTTGACAACATGGGAGTGTAGATAGGACATACTTGAAATATTACTCTCCTAAAAGTTTAGGGGGTTGCTACATTGACAGGTGTGCTCTCATGATGTTTGAAAATCACTTGTATTCCCTATTTGCTGGATAAACATCTGGGATCATCCCACAGACTTACCAGGGGGACAGGGGGACAGGCAGCAGATATGGGCACATATACTGGACATCCTGGCCTCATCTGTACAGTTGTGGGGTATGAATCTGTATGCAGCCTAATTCCACTCCCAGGATTCAGACCATGGCTGTGTGTGTTACAACTTAAACACTGTCCATCACAGTTGCGTCTGCTATATAGATATTGCTGTATATCTCCTATCTGCTTTCTGTCTTATTAATCCCCTGTGCTTTTGCATTCTGACCTTGTGTTACAAAACTCATACAGATTTCCTAGACTGTTTTATATTGTAGGACAGTGTGGGCGACAGTGATGTGTAACACCTCATTATTCAGAGCAGCTGCATATCATTCTTATATTTCTGGGCACAGTGTTAGTATCTGACAGACCTTTGGGAGGAATGTTTATTAGCACTACCTGAATGTTCCCACACACAGTACCAGATTCCACATTACTATTATGCACATGCATCTCACTCTGTTACTGTACACACTCTGACCACAGCTTGACAAGTTGGGGTGTAAATGGGATAGACATGGCTTCTTAGTCACATAAAGTATTCGGGAGTTGCTAGTGTGCCAGCTTTGTTCTCATAGCTGTGTGTCAATCAGTTGTATTTCCTGTTTGCTGCCTATACGTCTGGGATCATCCCACTGATTTCCCAGGGGGACAGGTAGATAGGCAACAGATATAGGCCATGTTAATAGACATTCTGGACATATCTGTACAGTTGTGGGGCATGATTCTGTATGCAAACTGCTACCACTGGCAGCATTCGAACCGTGGCTGTGTGTGCTAAAAAAAATTTCACATCTCAGTTGCATGTGCTATCTGGGTTTTGCTGTCTGCATTTTCCCTGTTTACTGTCTATGTGTCTCTCGTTTGTACTAAATGGCCTCTGGGGATTACACCTGTCATATACAGGCATTCCTACACATTCAATGTATGGTGCACAGTGTGGATAACAGTGCTTAATACTACAGTACCATTACATGATTGCATATCTACATTGCCATATGATACCAGGATATACACATGCAGTCCAGCAGTTAGACCTGTTTTGTCAGGCTATTACACTTTTATTGACTTACAAACAATATGAGACTCTTCCTGCCATATTCTCTAGTGTATGCAGTACTTGCCTTGAACGATACAGGTTTTATACAAACAAGTAATTTACTACTACATTTATTATTATTTCTTATGACAGTAAATGCATGAGTATTACTGACCTGCCTTGCGTCGCATCCTCGCCAGGCGACTGATGTGGGCCACCTGGTTCGCAGCTCACTCCATTGTAGCTGTGGGAGATATAAGAGGAATATTTAGCCATACCTATCAATGATATACCTGAGCTGGCAATTATTACACACATACTGGGGTGATACTTACACACGGCTGGAACATCCCCTGATGCTCTAGCCTCTTGGAGCCACTCCTCCAAGAGGTCCCCCTTATGCTGCTTCAGGTCGGCATAGTGGTGCCTGTCCTGCTCACCAGTTTGGGGTATGCCAGTGGCACTGCTGAGGTCGCGGGCGAGATGGTCCCAAGCCTCCACATTATATTGGGAGCCCTGATCATGCTCTTTGACAAGGAGTCCTGCCATGACCTTGGACTCATGGATGCACCAGCACTGTGCCCAAAAGCGTACACCTTCTCCCCTTTCTGCCATAGTGCCTGCAAGGGGAAACTACAACCAGTTATGAGATCTATTCCCACCTCTTGGGTTTAAGTAGGGCCGATTTCCCGCACTTTTCTGTGATTGGCCGGTTTTGAAAAGGCTAAGCTATGGGCAGACATGCTTAACTAAGGTTGGCATTGTTTAAAGGGGTATAACACTGGGCATATTTAATTAGCTGGCCTACACATTGTTTACACCTCTTAAGCTGGCCTGTGTAATGCTTAGTGTTACTTACATTAGACTTTGCATTATTTTTTTCTTTTTGGCATTGATTTCTTATTCATTACGTCTTATGTATCTGCCTGGTATCCATGATTAATGTGTACATACACTCTATGGGATCCTTATGTTTTATCGGGGACATCAACACTCTGTTACAATTACACCTCATGTCTGAGCTTGCTGTGCTCCAGTTCACATATTTATGTTATCTAGTGGGTTATGGAACATATGACTGTATACTGATTCCTTTCACAGGTTCAGTTTGGTTTTACTATGGTGAGGACTTGTTTGCTGATACCTCATTCTTCTGTACTTCTGTGATGGCTTGGTGGTTAACTACTGTGACTATGGTGTATAGGGTCTGAGTATGAGACCTGCATAGTTGTTTATTTTGTTGATGGTCAGAACAAGGGCTGTTGGATACAGAGTGATTAAGGCACTTTTGAGCAGTTGTAAGCGGCTTTGCACGATGGTAAGCACTACTAGCCTGCCGTTATATCTGCTTACAGAGAGTTAGCTTTAGAATTGCTTAACCAGTGTAGGCATTGCTTACTGCCATGCAAACGGGCTTAAGCCCGCTTACTAGTGCCTAAATATGTTTACTACTGCTTACTTCTGCTTAAACCTTGATACTAGTGCCTTATTCATTATGACACTGACACCTCACATGTGCATTTACTGCAGTACTCCAGTTCATGAAAATATGTTATTTAGTGGGTTATGCAACATAAATATTAGTCATGATGTGCTTTGCCATGGAAAATGGAATGTGCTGCAGTGGAACTCATACCAGGAATGCCTGCTCACTACACTATTGCTATGCTGCTTCATTTGCATATATCTTCCTTGTTATCCTCTTCAGCCATTTAAGCTGCATTAACCGTAGCTAAGCAATGGGCACACCCGCGCACCTTCGGTTAGCTTTAATCGGATTTTTATAAAAAATAAAGGGTTTCTTCATTTTATGTATGTATACTGTTGCTGTTGTACACAAGGGGGACTGTTGGTGGGGATATGTGGTCACCTATGAGCCGTCTCGCTCATTCCATATCCCTTTCTGCTGTTCTTCATTGCAGGGGCATGTATATTCTGAGAGCTCTGCTCTCAGACATGCCCCCTGCACTCTTACATGCTCAGTGTAAGCCTAGGAGCTCAGGCAGCATGCCTCATTATTATGCACGGTGTGCTGTCATCCTGCTCCTAAATGGCCAACTCCGTGCAGGACTTAGCTAGTCCTGCACAGAGGAATAGTAAATCCGGGGGTATAGCTACTAGTTTAGTGAAGTTAAATTTAATAGTCTCATTCCACTTATTCTTAATACTTATTCCTAGATAATCTATCTATCCCTATTATTTTTCACTTTATCAGTGGAAGGTTTTGCTTCATTTATTAGAAATAACCCAAATATCAAAGGATTTTAAGTTAATGAGGGATACTGTCCAAAAGCTCAGCTTTTTGCTGACGACATTCTACTAACATCCAGTGACATAGAAGGCACTTTAAAACATATCATAAATGCCATTACTCTATATGGAAAAATCTCAGGGCTCAATTTTAATCAAAATAAAACCAAAACACTTTTAATCAATAAGAAAATAAATAGCAATTTGCAAAAATACAATACATTTAACTGGGAGTAAGAAATCTTTGAAGGCATATAATTATATGTGGCATTGTGTGTTAGAGCTCCTTGCAGAGCATAACTTTAAGACCTCTCTCCATTATGTGCTTTCATATTTCGAAATAGCAGCTATCAAAAGTATTAAGTCTAATATAAATGGTGTTACAGCTAAGGGCTGCATGTTCCACTTTGGCCAGAATATCTGGTGTAAAGTACAACATTTGGGGTTGGCTTCCCTCTACAATACTAATTATGAGTTCCAGTTATCAGTTAAGTGTGTAGTGGCATTGACTTTCCTTCCCAAGGAGGAGGTGTTACAGCATTTACACTGCTGCGGGAGTCCTTCCCTGCAGAAGGAAGGGAGTTGATTAAGTACATCTCAGACTGGTATGTTCTCGGCAAACTCAGAAAGTTCAGTACACATACCATGGAACATTGCAGATTCCCTCTCCTCTTTCCTATACAATTTTGGAATGTGTTTCAGTTGAATGCCCTCTTTCTACCCTGAACACAGAACTCTGTGGAGGCCTGGCATTGTAGACTCAAATGTTTATTGGGAGCCAGAGCTACGAATTTGTCTATCCTGATGTCAACTCTAGCCAGGGAACAAGATCGGGTGGAAGAACTAAGGGTCTGGATAGCTGGTGGCTGGTGGGTGCCCGCCGTCACCTAAAAGAAGACAGGTGGTCCACAGACATACACAATTTGAGCACATTCTGCAAAACAATGATACAGTGGGTTTCCTGAGAGCTATTTCCCAAGTTCTGAAAATGTGATGGCTATATCTATCTATATGTATATGTATATATATATATATATATATATATATATATATATATATATATATATCTATATGTGTATATATATATATATATATATATATATATATATATATATATATATATATATATATATATATATATATATATATATATATATATACATATATATATATATATATATGAGTGATATTTCCATTGTTGTGCAGTACAGCATTCTCTGTCTACAATTGAAATGGCTGACAAGTGTCATGGGTAAAGGAAGGTGCAATATTTGTTTGTTGGTGACAACGGTGGAGTTCGCAAGGTAACGGGAACTGTTTTGACCACAAACACTAAATAAAGATATACGCAATCCACAGTTTTTGATATTTTGGGACTTCAGTGTTGTAAGTCTCAAGCTTTTCTTCTTCTGATTTTCTGAGTTTTCGACTTTGCAGTCTCGAGATACTGTAATCTCAAGCTTCTAAAGTGAATCCATGTATTTATATATATATATATATATATATATATATATATATATATATATATATATATATATATATATACATTTTAGACACTCTAAAACAATTTTTTAGTCCATATGGAAATCATCCCTTTGGTCACCTGTTGGATCAGTCTCCATAGCAGGGCTTTATTCCACTTCAGCAACAATAAAGTCACACCTCATTTCTCACTCAGAGGGCGAATCTTCTGACACTTCATCATCTTACCCCTAAAACTGTTATATCTTTTCTTCCAACAGCCAACAGCTAACTTTGTCTAAGCCTTTTCATCTCCCTCTTGCCTTTCCACCCTGCCTAAGAGGCACATAAAACAGGAAACAAACACAGTGAAACATCATTGATGAGAACCCTCTCTTCAAAGGTGAGACACTATATTTCTCTGCCTAGCTCACATTGTGAGGCCTGAATTTGGCTATGCTTTTTCCAATTAGTTTCCCATGAATACTGTCTCTCATCTGCATGGGTCTGGATCTATCCATGCTTCTCCTCTGCTCCTCCTCCATTTGGGGTACATATTATTCTCCAACCTCCTCTGCTCTACTTCATTCCTCTCTCATGGCCTCCTTGTTTAGGTCATCATGATTGGACAGTAACAACATTTTTTGTTTCAGAGGCCTTTAATGGTGATCTGTCCATATACCCTCTCTCCAGTCCTTCCAGTATACAGACTGGTGACACAGCTCTCTCTTCCTCCACTTTCATGTTCAAATGATGATATTTATCAGCTCCTCTCCATCTCCTTATTGACGATGCCATTGCATGCCACAACTGCTGACCATTTGCTGCTGTAGTGCTACATACCACTACACTTCTTCACTTACTTCCTGTTCCATCTCCTTTGGTGTTCTCCTGCCACCTCATCTGAGAACTGTTTGCACATCAGTTATTTGTACCCTCATTGTTTCCGCACAAAACCTAATGGTTCCCTCTTGTGTTTCCACCATCCTCCACTTCTATCACTCTGATTATTTGGAAGTCATTCCTTTGGGATCTGTTTTCTAAATAATCAGTCTTAAGCTAACTTTATTTAATTTGGGCTTTGCCTCAAGTATTTTACATTCATGTCTCTCTATTTGTTTCTAAATACCATTAAGTGGTGGCTTTTGCACACGTATTTTTTATTTGTCATAAAGTTGTAGTTTTAATTTTGCCACTATAGGCTGTATATTGCCCACATTAGCCACAGTGGTATCTAATTTCTTCAGTATCACATTATGTCTATCCTCTTGGCTTGACATTTTATTCCTCTTCCTCCTTGCCCCCTCTATCATATAATACAAGTAATGATAAACACTGCCATTTTTGTTTCCCTCTTATGCCTGAAGATTTTAACATTTCTTTATTTATCTGTGCTTTCTTTCAGCTTTGTTCATATAAGCCCATTCATACAATATTAATTTACTTGTATGGTTATACTGGCATCTTTTAACCTGAAGCATACTATATGTATTTTACTTTACATAGATGCTGTTGTAAGGAATCACCCTGCACAATGAGAAAAACAAATGAGCTAGTAATAAAAATGGAACATGAGCTTCATCCCACTAACTTTTTAACAGAAAGGCACATTAAAGGGGAATAGACAAGAAAAAATAAATTCTTGTCAAAGAAGTACCTTTTGGACAGTAGGGGCTTGTATATAATGGAATGATGTAACACAAAGTTGTAAGACAGCACTCTTCCAAATATCTGTGGGTAGAGTCATGAAAATATAGCCCCTACCAAAGTATAAGTACAAAACATTTATACTTTTCCAAAGAGAAATCCAGAATTGCAAGCAAGTATGTGAACTGTTTGCTCAGGCATAACATATTTAATCTTTAACATCTATAAATTTCCAAAAGCAGAAAGCAATTTCCATGTAAAGGCATATTACATCTTTCAGGAATGTGTTGGCAGTCATATTCTGAACCCATGCCAAAATAAAATTCCAGTTCCTTAAGTAAAACACATCTGCACTGCTGTTAACTTTGATTTTAGCTGATTCATGGTTATAGTGAAGTCAAGAAAAACAAAGTGCTGTTCATGACTTAAAGAGTGTTATGAGGGATTTTTGCTTTTCACTTTTCAGTATTTCAAATTAAGTGTTACACGTTGTAATTGTTGTTTATATTCCAGAGATAAATTGCATGTCACACTCAAGTCTACAAAAATCAAAAACTGCACCATACGTATTTAGACTACAATGTAAGCTTTCTGCTTTACTTCAAAGTGCAAGCAAGCAGTTGTTAACTTCTGTGCATTAATTATCCTTAGCCAGATTCCTCAGTAACAGTGGATATATATACTTTAGCCATGAATAGTAAAGGTACAGCCCACATTCAGCTTTGAATGCTAGTGTGAAAACACATATCAGGCAAAACACTGATGTTCCCCAATATACAGGGCAATCAGTTTAAATACTTAGAAAGTCCATTGATTGGTATGTTATATCACACAGGCAGCATGTTGTTTCTCTATACTAAATAGTTCTAGGAAGGGTAGAGAAGAGGAATGAAGGTCAGCAGGACTAAGACAGATATGTGTGTGCGAATGACAGGGAGGATAGAGGAACGGTAAGGATGCAAGGAGTAGAGGTGGTGAAGGTGGATGAGTTTAAATACTTGGGATCAGTAGTTCAGAGTAACAGAGTGTGGTAGAGAGGTGAAGAAGAGAGTACAGGCAGGATGGAGTGGGTCGAGAAGAGTGTCAGGAGTGATTTGTGACAGACGAGTACCAGTAAGAGTGAAAGGGAAGGTCTACAAGCGGGTAGTGAGACCAGCTATGTTACATGGGTTGGAGACAGTGGCAGTGACAAAAAGGCAGGAGTTTGAGCTGGATGTGGCAGAGTTAAAGATGTTAAGATATGCACTGGGTGTGACGAGGGTGGACAGGATTAGGAATAAGTATATTAGAGGGTCAGCCCAGGTTGGCATGTTTGGAGACAAAGCCAGAGAGGCAAGATTACATTGGTTTGGACATGTGCTGAGGAGGGATGCTGAGTATATTGGGAAAAAGATGCTAAGGATGAAGCTACCAGGTAACAGGAAAAGAGGAAGGCGTAAGATAAGGTTTATGGATGTGGTGAGAGAGGACATGCAGATGGTTGGTGTGACAGAGCAAGATGCAGAGGACAGGAAGAAATGGAAACAGATGATCCACTGTGGCAACCCCTAATGGGAACAGCCAAAAGAAGATGATGATGCCCTCTGTTCCATATGTACAGGCATAAGACAGTTGTAGAGGATTGAAGTGGGTGTTCCTTTTCACCAAGTGTAGACAGAATATATACACTTATGGGGATTTATACAAGGCTTATACTGAGTTTAGTCATATCTTTTCACTATGTCATCAAATTAAGAATCACTTGTGCTGCCTTATGTCAGGAAAATAAGAGGAGTTCATTAGTGTGTTGAACTTTACCTCAAGTGCCTTATAGTTCACCACAGGGATTTCAAGGGATATCTGAGCTATGTTGGTGTAGGTATACCAGTGATGAAAATAAAACACAGTTGCTGCACTGATTAAAAATCCACAGTCCAGATGAGCCTATTAGAAAGGTTCAGTCCCATATATACCTTTCAATACAGGAACTATGTGCAGCATTTTTTGTTCAGACAATAAAACATGTATCAGAATGTCATCAATTGCTTGGTGCATTTCATTTCAATTTCATTTCTTTAACTGTAAAAGTTAAGAGAGGATTTTATTCTTAGCTTAAAATTGTGGTTATGCATGGATAAAGCACTATTATGACCTGAGTTAATTTTGTATCTCAGATGCTAGAGTAGCCAAGCAGGGTTTGGAGGCTAAGGGTGAATGAGTGACTGATGGTGTCTCACGCACCCTGGGGAAAGGCAATGATGGTTCAGCTGGATGACTGGCACCAGCATGTAGAAATCTGCTGATAACAATCAGAGAATAGAGATGCTGCTATAAGAATTGATAGGACTTTAGAATACTGGAATGAACTGGAAATAACTGACAGAGACTGGAACAAATGTCTTTATCTTTTGATTACCCAGAATTGTGCCGAACAATTTCAGTCTCTCCTTTATGTGCCAAATCTTCTTATAACTTTCAGAATAAAAGTCCATATACACTGTAGTTTGGTTAAGAATGTTTTATTATGTCTAGTGGAAATAGATGCCATTAATATCCAGATCAAATCTTACAGTTTCCAGTAACAGTGCTGATAAACTGAAATAGACTGAATTATAACGTCTGTGGCTTCTGCACTCATTACACTCAGAATTATTCCTTTCCTCCTGAAAAATATAATTAATATTCTGGAATGCTGGATATTTGACCTGTTTCTGCACTCACTCTTGAATGTCTATACCAAACTTCTGAGGACTCAGAACGAACAAACTAACTGACTCACACCTGAGGTATCTCTCCTAATAATACAAAAACTCTCCCCAGGATTCAACAAGCCCTGCACAGTGTGCAGGAATAGTACAAGATCTGCTGCAGGCAATATGGCCGACATGCGATCCAGGAACGAGCTCCCGGGATGTGCACGAGCACTCCTGCACTATTCCTGCACGGACACAGCTCCTGTATGCTAATTACTTCATTTGCTGGTGAAAACAATGCAAATGAGGTGAATTAGTGATCCAGGAAGCAGGCAGGCATCTGTGCAGGAATATTGTAGACTGCAGAAATGTATTCAACCAGTAACTGAATACATTTCTGCAAACTACAAAATGGAGGCATGTCAGCTTGTAAAAAAGCGTGTATTATAAGGGTTAGTTATGCCAGTGACCAAATATATGGCCATAGGCAGTGGTGTGCAAATGGGACCGGCCCGAAAATAAGAAAAAAAGCTGGAAATAAGCTTTTAAACCAAAATCATCATTTTGCCATAATAGTCAATGACATGCATAACACAACACAACCATGGAATACTGGTTGCTAAGGGGGAAGGCTGAGTGTCAGTTTTGTAACCATGCATTAGCAGTCAGTTCTATGCAAATGAGGGGAATTATATTGAATCAAAGATTTCCCCTCAGTGCTAGCTTCCACACAACCGTGTAGGTCCAATAACACCGTGGTCTAAGCCTAAGAGCTAGATGACCTCATGAGGAGGTGTGTCATGATTTCTGTAAGCTTATTGGAGCACAGTGGCCTGTGTTTGCCCTTAGCTAAGCACAGCTATGGAAGGGGATGTGTCTGAAGCTGCCTAACAGTATTTACATTGCCTAAATGGTTGTGCACACCACACACCGAGTTTTAAACAAACAAAAAAAAAAACAGGAAATAGCAGCTCCGTTCACATCTGAGCATTGGGTATGTGTGGCACGTCTCAGGGCTTAAACAGGAAGGCAATGGGAAGTGAAAATAGCAGTAGGAAGGTAACCAAGGAGAACTAGCATAGCTGGCAGGTGAAATGTATCAGAATCAGCCAATTACACAGGCAGCAACCCAGCCCAGCCCAGAAAACTACTATAAACTATGCAAACACCTTTCACTCTGGGTTTTCCGACAAACACTACACCACCAGTGTACACAAACGGGGAAATTTTACTTAACAAAACTAACAAAATGTTAGGGGATGCTGTCACTCTCATTCATCAATATGTGGAGGAGGCTAAGGGTAGTGAGGATAAGAATGCTGATGACCAACCCACAGTGAGGAGAAGGTGAAGAATGTACAGACCCAGGGTAACCTACCAGGGGCTACATGAGCTGGATTAATGGAGCGCTATACGGTGGACAGGGACCTCCTACAGCAAATTGATGAGCTGTGCCGGCCATGCCTCATACTCAGAACCAACAGAGGGGAACCCATCCCAGTGGATACCAAGGTATGTGTAGGCTTAAGAATACTAGCCACAGGTACCTTCCCAAGGCCAACTGGGGATGTCATGGGGATCTCACATGCATCAGCATCCAGGGTACTCTACCAGTTCCTGGATGCCATGTCAGCACATGCTGGTGAGCACATATATTTCCTCAACACCCGTGTGGTGTTAACCAGCAATATTCATCTCTTCTACCAAATAGCAGAATACCCTAAGGTAGTGGGTGCTATAGACTGCAAACACATACACATCAGAGCACCACCCGGTGAGTGGGGTAGGGTCTACATAAACCATAAGGGCTTCCCCACCATCAGTTGCCAGGTCATGTGCGATGCCCAGGGCATTATAATGAATGTGTGTGCTGGCAGCCCTGGAAGCTATCATGACTACCACATCTGGCATATGACGCAGCTGTACCAAAGATTTGCCAGTGGGGGTATCCCATATGGCCACCTAGTGGGGGATGCTGGCTATGCACTGGAGCCATGGCTGATGACACCCATCAGAAATGCAAACACACCCGAACAAGAACTCCATAATGAGGCACACGCACAAACTAGAATCATAATAGAGCGTGTGTTTGGGAAGCTCAAGCCACAGTTCACGTACCTGGACATATCCGGTGGAGCCTTGCAGTACTCTCCAGCTACATGTACACAAATTTTCATTGTATGTGCCATGCTACACAATATGATCCTGTGGAAACAGCTGCAACAGGAACAGCACGGGGCAGGGCCTCACAGCTCCCTACCTATGTCAAGGCCAATACACACACAGAGTGACTCGGAGGAAGAACAACCTGAGCCTGACCCTGTAGGCAGAAGGAGGCATGCCCAGTATGCCCAGGTTTTGGCAAAGAGGCAACGCATAGCACATACACTGACACAGTAGGAACCCAGGGAATGACACTCTCTCTGACTCGCACATGCAGTAAAAGGGATGCCAAACATGACACTACCTGTGCTTTACCATGTATAGGGAGTGTACTATGTGCATCTGACATAGTCAACCCTCCAGCACCATCCTCAATACTTGCACAACCACAAGATAAGTAACTGTCCCTATCAATTGCTGAATGGAGTAGTATGTTCTGCTACTTGTATCTATGGTATGGATGTGAGCATGCAAGGGAATTGGGTGGCTGAATGGGATGGCAGCAGATAGTAGACACCTATATGGGCAGCATGAAATCCATAACAAATGCTGGTGTCAACAAAGCAGGCAGTACTAGACAAGGTGACAAATCCCACTGCAGGACATGTGGTGAGCCAACTGTGTGTCCATAGGACACAGGCATGCATGTCAGTGAGGCTCACATACCCAACAACAGTCTTAGCCAACAGGACACGTGTAGATGACCACAAATAAAGGCTGTGCTAAGGCCTCCAATTGGGGACAATGGAGAACAGCCCCCCCTCCAGACTTACACAGACAGACTACAACAGGTCAGGCAGTTGGATGTTTGTTCTGAAGGGTAAAAAGTCTGAACCTGAAATTTAGGTCAATAAAACCTAAGATCTGTACTCCACTGATATGTCTCTAGTCTGCATGACAGGTCAGAATACAAAACAAAATGGAAGCCAACAGAGTACCTGAAATACCAGTACAGTCATAGCAAATGTTTACAGTTGTCAGGTGTGACCCCCCCCCCCACAATCCTATGTATAAATGTAGTAACATGTACATGTGGGTTTAATAACAGTGGAGCACAGATTATCTGAGCTGGCCCAATTAGCAGGATAGATTGTTGCACATGTACAATATGCAGGGCTCTGTGTCTCAGGTTGTTGTCTGTTGTATATTGTGTGGAAGTGGTCAGCATGTAGGCATGGAAGGTTGTGACCTGGTGGCCTATGGCCAGTGCTGTTGATGGCAGGGCCATGTTCTGACAACTGCAGTGCCAACCACAATGCATCCCAGCAAGACGCAATCCAGCAGTCATCCATACTCATTGTTCGGATGTAATATCTGTCGCCATCTGAAAGATGGACATGCCATGAATGTGGGCCCAGACATACACACAGTACACAGGTGGAAGTACCGTAGACAGAGTAAATAAAATACAACTGTCAAATGCACACACCTTTGGAATTGTACATACAGGTTAGCAGCACTTTAGTTCTCTGTGTAGTATGGAATACTGATGTAGTCTGGCCAATCACTGGCAGACCACAAAAGGCACAGTTATGAAATAATGAGAAACTGCAGATGTCCCTGCACAAGTCAGCATATAGGGAATTTCCCAGGTATATCTGTGAGTCAGCTGCAAGAAGCTTCCATATCACACATGCACTCAGTTCACCCCACCATGAGCCACAGGCTCATCACAGGACATATCCCTGCTGTTGTGAATGAGTACAGTATGACCCCCACTTCTGTATGGGAATACCCACAGAATGCAGCATGCTGAAGAGGTGTCCCATGCAGGTGTGTCCCTGGCTGTAAGCAGCACCCTGCCATCATCCACACCAATGGATTAATAAGGACAGGAACTATTGACATTAACACCTCGCACACCTACCCTGTCACCCCAGGGAATCCAGTGGCTTGCAGCCTGGGACTGTAGGACTCACAGAATGCACTGGCTTGCTACAGATGACCTGCATCACTACCAAATGCCCTATAGTTCTTTGTCAAAGGCCTGTGCCTCACCCATGCTGCCAATGTATGTTATCTCATGGGGTCCCAAATAACATAACACAGTCCACAGAAGACAAATGCAAGGCCATGTTGACAAATCCCAGTAGCATGCCCATCATGTCCTACTGCATGAACTGTGGACCAACCCCTAAATACTGCTGGGATGATGGGACAACTATAGGGATACTTATCAGATATCACTCACATAATGTTAGGAAGAGGATAGAATAACAGAGGGGGGTGTAGAAGCATGGACTCCATGGAGTGTGTGAAGTCTGAAACTCTGATATGTGCCCATACTACCCCTGCCTGTAAACCCAGTAATGGGTGGCTACAAACCTCCTCATAAACCACAATGTGAAGAGGAACTGACCAGATACATGAGCTCTGCCTCTGGGTAACCTTTGTGTATCAGTAGAGCTGAGAGGTATGGCCACAGCAGGATATGGCCATTCTGTCACATTGATAGATGTACAAGCAGGGGATCCTCAGCCACTACAGTACCAAGGCTCTGGAACATTTACACAGACCCATCAGCAAGTGTCTGTGGCTCCCCCTCCAGAATGGCATGTGTGTGCAAGAATATGTAGGCAGACCACAATACTGGACACAGTTTCATTCATCTTGTATTTCCCAGGAAATTTCTGTGAGCAAATAAGTATATCTGTCAGTAGGTGATGACATAATACATCACAGTGTAAAACAGTACATATATCTGAATACCACTGCTTACAACAAAACCATGTAGCACAAGCAGCACAGACACAATAGTTACAGTACCCCACTATTCTTTGCCCACTGTGACTCCGTATTGTCAACCTATCTACAGATATCCTGCAGAAACAGGTTGCTAGCTGTAGGTGTAGAACTCATATTCCTGCACTGGAGTACAACCTACCTGTAATAGGATTCACACATTCAATACAGAAGGTCATACTGGGCATGCTCCTACACTTAAAGAAATTAAACCCATGTCTGACAACAACAGTGGACTATACATATCTGTCAGTTGCCGATGTCTGTGCATACACATCACATTGCACACCATTCATGCTTTGCACACACATTGGAGAGGAATACTCACACATATCCAAAGACAACACACTATAATAGGTCAAACACACACAAACAGAGATGTGGGGAAGAGAGAGACAGACAGTGACAAAGAGCTTCCCATCATGAGGCCTGTCCCACCCACCACACATCCAATTGGCCAATATCACATGATGTGCTGATGTCTACCACTGTAGACATTTGCTTCTGGTAGCCCTCAGCACTATAGTGTCTGTGGTGCTTGTGATAACTGTGTAACATGACAGGACAAATCTAGCAGTCTTATATCCAGTCCTGTCAAATGTAAAGTTGTGTGTGACTGAGTGTTGTGTGTGTGTGTTTCCAGAGGAATAGTTTATGGCCCCTTCACACACACTGCACTCCCCATTGCCCTACTTTAGCAAGCCTGCTGATGTCAGTCACCTTGAAATACCCCTTTGGAGAAGATTCATCCCTGCAAGCTCTGTGGCATGTGCAATAACTGCGTAATGCTATAGTGTGATGTACTAGTTAGGAAGTAGTTCTAATCCTAGACATGGCAACTGTGTGTGTGTGTGTGTGTGTGTGTGTGTGTGTGTGTGTGTGTGTGTGTGTGGAGATTAATGATTTTGAAGCAATTCACAGTCACTACACCTCCCATTGCCCTACTTTAGCACCCCTGCTGATGTCACACACCTTGAAATACCCCTTTGGAAAAAAGCCATATAAGCTCTGTGGTGCTTGTGATAACTGTGTAATACTGTAGTGTAGCAAAGTAGTTAGATAGGAGTTCTAACCCTGACCCTGCCAACTGTGATAATGTGTGTGTTTCCATGAGAGAGCGTGTGTGTGTCTTCATTGACACCTGCTTTTCTGGACATTCACATGTACTACACTTCTCTTATCCCTCCTTTAGCATTGTTGCTGATGCCACTCACCTTCAAAGATACCTTTGGAGAGCCCTCCAACATGTCAGCTCCATGGTGCGTGCAATAACTGTATAACACTATAACACTGTAATAGCAATACATAGTCAGGTAGGGGTTTGCGACTCAGTATTGGTAAGTGTATGTTTGTGTGTGTGTGTGTGTGTGTGTGTGTGTGTGTGTGTGTGTGTGTGTGTGTGTGTGTGTGTGTGTGTGTGTGTGTGTCATCAGTAACCTGTTGGGGTGATTGTGTAATAACAACATCCATTGCAGTGTGGGTTTTGCTACATCATTATATTGAGGACCTATATGTCCCATTGTCCACATTACAAGGTCAACATTTGCAAACACTGTAGAGATTGCTGTAGACAATCCTCAACCATAAATGTGTACAGCCATGTGCAATTACCATGTGACAGTGTGGATTAGTAAACAATATAGGCACCCATTATAATGCCCAGATACCACTCTCTACCCATGGATAATGCACAAACATGCTTGGATCTTACTCTTTTACTCTGTTCCTTTCTTACTTTGTCTCTGTCTCTGTCTCTGTCTCTCTCTCTCTCTCTCTCTCTCTCTCTCTCTCTCCCTCTCATGAATGTGGAAAAGTACATCTGCTTTGTATAGGTAGCAGCTTCAGTTCTGTCAGTAATGCTAATGATATGATCAGCTGATGGCCTGTGCATGAATTTCAGTCCCCCACTTGCTAATTACATGTGGAACAGCTATGTTGTCATTCCCATAACCAATTGCATGGAAACACACTCCTATAACTAAGCACTTCCTGTGGGTGTTGGCCCTTTTCCTTCACTGTGAGCAGGACTTCATGTGGGTGTTTAAAAACAGCATCACAGAGGGTATTTGGAAAGACCTCTTACAACATACACTGTGGAGACAGGCCAACAAACAGGAGGGGGATGTCCCAGACATGGGGACAGAATGTAAGTATTGCTGTTCTACATTTGAACTAATGTTGGTTTAACAGTATTTTTGTGGATATGGCTGTTCTACATGATTTAAAGTCTGGCATGACAGTGTTATGTGGTTGAGGAAACTCTCACCTGTAGGGCTATCTGCAGACTGGACAGAGTTTGGAGTCTTACATGTGTTGTGTTACTCACACATTTCTTATCTGTAGAAATGCAGTAGCATACTCTGATGATTGCAATCAGTACATGGTGACATGCATGTGAGTTACTGACTTCATGTCACTCAGAGGAGATAATGTCACAGCAAACCCTGTCACACCAGGAAGCGTCTCAGTTTATCACAGCAATATGTCAATTTTGGCCCTGTGTTTTTCCTCTAACCCCAAGTCTGTCAACCTTTGTACATATGTCATGCAGTAAGAGATGCATATGTACAGTACATCATTATTTATTGACATCGTACCTGATGAAAAGCCATTCAGATATCAGACTGCTAGACATGTTATGTATAGTAGGCCTTATAGTTGAAGACAAAGCCTGGACATTCTGTTGTAGTGTATACAGTAGTGAGGTCTTTGTACATTTGGTGATTGTTGACAGAGTGTGTATTGTGAAAATGTTACTTGGCTTGAGTACAGACTGTGGTAAATGTCATTGTCCTCGGTCGTGTTCTATCTGATGTTGCATGCTGCTCCAGTGTATGGTACCCTATCAGTGTACATGTTTATAGGGACAGACCAACACATGTCACATACCACATTCAGGCATCAGGCTACACTGTGTATTGGCCCAGTATATGTAGTGTTAGTGTGTGAGTGGCACATATGAGGATGGTTTTGTTCACACATTCCATATACTGTAATATTAATTAGGCTTATCATAATGTGACTGTGCCTGTGTTCATATTGTTTTTGGGTATGCGCTTTCACACTGGTGTCTGTTACTCTGTGCTGTTACAAGCCTGCAGTGCCTGCTGTATTTGCAAGTACATTTGTATTCCTCCATAGGAAACTTAGACCACTGTTGTGGCAGTCTACCTATAGTTTTCACAGTGCTTTGTGACATGCCTAGCAGCTCAGTGTACTTGCATAGTGTGACGTTATATCCAGATATTTGTCAGATGTACTGTTGTCTGGCCACCATATATGCTGTGTATTTCTGAAAAAGCAGTGGGATGCTGTAAAAATGTATGTCACTAACTAGTGGGAAGTATGTTGGTTTGGTACCTCTGCTCCTCTGGTTAATATGTATTAGGACAGACATGAGTGTGTGAATGCATAAACTGTGTGAGCTTATCTATTCCAGTGTTTTAGTGATATCCCCATTTAGATGGCTGTAAATGTCCACTTTGTCAGACTTGGCCCACACGTCTTGCACTAAGGTGTTCTGTGTATACCTCTAGACTGACCAGATTGTATCAGACTGTCCACAGTTATTGGTCATATCTCTGCTGTATTCCACAGGATCATTACTGTAATTTGTGTGGTATTGTACTATGATAATCTTATGTCTGCCAGTATTTGATGGCATACATGTCAGTATCAGATCTGACTTCCCACACAACATGTCTGTTAACACAGCCCCTGTTACTATAGCAACATTCTACATTTATACTTGCAATACTTACATGACATCCCCTTGAACTATATATATATATATATATATATATATATATATATATATATATATATATATATACATTCACACTCATATACATATATATATATATATATATATATATATATATACATATATATATATATATATATATATATGTATATAAGCTCGAAGCGAGAATCTAGAGTTTTCAGTAACTCGAAATTCTGCAGGGGAACAAAAACAACTAAAAAACAGTTTTATAAATGTGTGTGTGTGTGTGTGTGTGTGTGTGTGTGTGTGTGTGTGTGTGTGTGATATATATATATATATATATATATATATATATATATATATATATATATATCTATATATATAGATATAGATATATACATATATATATATATATATATATATATATATATATATATGGGTCTAATGCTCTACATCGCAAATACACTTCTTCAAAATAGAACAGTAGAACCTACACTTCAGCGAAAGTCCACTTAAATGAAAGTGTACTTTCGCTGAAGTCTAGTTCCCCGGGCTACCCAAAAAAAAAAACCCACTAAAACATGTTTTTGCAGGGAGGCAAGCCATGTGTGCCCCCCACACCCCCTTACTTAAATATACCAACTCCGAGATCGCACTAAAGCAGGGAAAAGGGAATATTCCCATTCCACGCTGTAGTGTGACTGCCGAAGTCAATGTTCGAAGTTTCACTACTTCGAACAAGTGGACTCGGTGAAGTGGGGTTCGAAGTAGTGAAACCTCGAACATATTGATGGATCCCATATATATATATATATATGTGTGTGTACATATATATATATATATGTGTGTGTGTACATATATATATATATATATATATATATATATATATATATACACACATATATTATGTACCTATATATATATATATATAGATATATACACATATATATATATATATATATAAATGAATATATATATATATATATATATATATATATAAATGAATATATATATATATATATATATATATAAAGCAATATATAGATATATAGATAGATATGTATGTGTATGTACATGTATACATATATCAGCGTTTGCAGATATATATCCATCTCCTTGTTATGTGCATACATGAGTGTTGTATATACCTTCCCAGATGTATACAACCATATTTATCAGATATGTGTATATATAGATATAACAACCGATTCAACACTATTTTCATTAACAAGTACTACACAATTGTAGAAGTCAAAGCAATTGTTCACTACTATTCAGTACGTGTACTGACAGATATACTGGAAAAAGCAACAAATGTATTCACAGCTGTGATGGCTTAGTGGTTAACTGCTATAACTTTAGTGTACAGGTTCCTGAGTTCAAAACCTGTAAGGGCTGTTTATTTTGTTGCTAGGCAGAACAAGAACTGTTGGATACAGAGTGGTTAAGGCAGTTTTGTGTGTCTTTAAGCGTGTTAGCGCTGGTTTGCATGACGGTAAGTGGTGCTAATGTTCGTTTAAATGAAAATTTGCTTACACCGTTTCTGCTTCTCTTACTAGCGTGCAATTCTGCTTAGCAGTTACATTTAACCAATGCTTAACCCTGCTAAGCATACCTCAGCCCTGGTAACCACTAATCACATTCCAGTCTGATGAAATAGCAGCGTAATGGCATCTTTAATGATTGTATTTAATTCCATGTACATAACATGATTCTATGTGTTGTCAATACAGCAGAAAGGGGTATGAGCATACTGTTTGGGACACTTGAGTATATATGGCTCATACAACAGTCTTTACCATTTGTCTGTGTTTCATCTATGGGTAGTATTCCAGGTTATATGCAGTCACACTTGCATGTAGTGCATCATTATGTTACTACTGTTAACAGTGCTCACCCAAGTAAGAGTGCAGATTGTAGTACTGGAACCAAACACCCCTGCATGCAAAGCTGGACTCTAAGTCCTGACTATCGTGTTCTTGGTGTGTGAGCTGTGTGTCATTAAGTATTTGCTATTGGATATTAATTTGACATGTGGATATTAACTGTAGACTACTGTGTGTATAAGGCATGTCATTGAGGGCTGCTGTCATGTAGTAATGGCATACCTATCCGTATCAGACATTTATCTGTCAAAACATTCATCCTAATACATAACCAGTTTGCTAGTCTGTCTGTCCTCTGTACAGATGTGCAAATGTCAGGTTTCTATTTTGGCTGCTTACAGGCAATCTATGCTTGACTGACACTGACATGTTGGCCCAGCTGTGTTATGAATGCCACGGCTAGGAAACCCCACCCTTTATGCACCACATGCCATGGATACCTCAACTACACTACCACAGTCAACAGAACATGCTTGGGTATAGGTCTCCAAGACAGACACTGACCATGTTATGTAATATATGTTGCATACATGTCAATTGGAGCACCTCACTGGCCCTCTCAAGATGCAACCAGATGATTGGATGTTGCATTTAACTCTCACTCTGAGGATCACTCATGTGGTATCAATTGATATATGGCCTACTGACAAACGTCAGGTGGCATGATACCACTGTGCCCACATCCCCTACTCTTCTCATCTCTCCATGGACAATATCCTGGGACACACCTAAGAATACCTGCACCTATGGACCCCAGTACTGACAAATGTATCAGTGTGCATTACTGAGAATAACAGTGTCTGCGTGTTTGTAAACCTGTAGTTGATAATACCCTGAGGGCCTTCTCACCCACTACACCCCCCATTGCCATAGTTAGAAATGTCTGCTGCTGTAATGGACATTACATGTACCTTATTACTCTCTTCACCCTATGGGCTACCTGGAGCTTGCAGTACCAGCACAACACTGTTGTACAAATGGGTAGATAGGCATGTGTTACCCTCTGAGTCCTGGCAAGTGTGTGTATGTGTGCAAGTGTGTATATTTGTAGGATACAGCATTCTGAGGCCACATTCTCTAAATACAGTACACCTTGCTATACAGTATAAGGGATAGTAATGTTGCTGACAGTAGGACAGCCATGACAAACCATCACCCTTCTATCCCTGTGGCATGTGCAATAGATGCATATCCTTGTAGTAGCACTCTTGAGATAGACAAGGGGTTGTACTGCAGTCCTGGTCAATGTGTGATTGTGGGTATGTCAGAGTATTATCATGGGTTTCACTGAATAAAATATCCAGTGTGGTGTGTGGGTGCTGGGTATACTGTCTTTACACAATGGTACCCCCAGTACATGTCCCAAGGTCCACTGTATGGGGACCACTGTCTCCATTAACCATACAGGTAACTGATTACAATATCCAGCCCAATGATGCATATGCTGTGTGCAAATTATATGTAACAGAATGGACTCACTGACATGGTAGTTAGCACTGATAAACCCAGGTCTCTCAGATGTGTCTATGACTGTTATGTGTTAGTCAATGTGTATATGACAGTATGTCACACTATGTATTGTTCATTAACAACCAGTACATCCCCCATTACCATACTGTACAAGGCCTGGTGATGTTCTTCACTTAACAAGAAACCTGGGACACACCTCATCCTAAAAGCTGTGTGGTGTGTGCAATTAAGGCCACACACATTAGTAGTAATAAGTAATAATTGACTGTGGTGGTGGTGCTGCGGTAGTGTTGTCGCCTCAAAGTTAGACGTTGCCCATTCGATTCTCAGTTAGAGCGTCTTCTGTCTGGCATTATGCGTAAATGGGTGTTCCTTCATTGAAGGTTGTTCATTAGGCCCGGCAAGCCAGCACGTAAAAATCTACTGCCAATCATTAACGGACCGGAGTTCCGTTGTGGCGACCCCTAACTGGGAAAAGCCGAAAGACACAAACATTAGTAGCAATAAGTACCTAGGTAGGGGTTCTACTCTCAGTGTTGCCAAGTAAGAGTATGTGTGTATGTGAAGGGATCTACTTCAGTTTGCAGAAAATATATGTCCCAGGAGGTCATCTGGCCGAGAACTGACTGGCGAATGCTAACATTTCAAAGTTATCATCTTGTGGAAATTTATTCCATCAAAACTAGTAGTAGATGTGTAAATGTCCTCTTCCCCACTGTATAGCTGTACAGCGATACTGAGGTTGGTATATCTATATATATATATATATATATATAGAGAGAGAGAGAGAGAGTTGGGTGTGGATCTTGTGGACACAGCCACCATCATTGGGGTTATTGTGTGTACCCCCAGCTTAGTCGGCTATAATACTGTACAGTTTATGTTAACAAGGTAAGTAGTTGTCAATCACACTATCTGTGGTTCTATACCACCCACACCAGAACACCTATGTTTACCAAGTCAAGGATTGCACTACATTGGGGAAGGAGACATATACCATGCCAGTACCATCGTCAATGACATTAAATTAGCAGACTGATTATTTACTGATGTGATGTTGTGCCTATTGTGTCTTGGTGGAATTACACAGGCTAAAATGGGTTCACTGGAAAAGTACATACATCCATGTGTACAGTATTCTCTGTATGCATCAACACCAAAGCCTCTCTGTGTGTGTGTTATACACAAACGTGTGGTGTGTATCACCTAGTACACTTACTATTGTCCACTGTAGAAGGGCTGCTGACATCAGCCACCATGCACTCACCTGTATACACCCCTCAGACCTATCAGCCATGTCGCACATGCAGTAACTGTTATACAGACCTGTTACTTGTGTTCAGCTGTACCGAGGATATGGCACAGTCAAGGTGTCACCACAGTGCCATACCCCTTGTAGGAAACAACAGTAGACCAACATACTGCTGACACATAGACATCTACAACACAAACTGAATACATTATGGAGACCACAATCAGTCAGTGTTAATAACAGCTGCAATGCATCATGGCTGGACAGCTACACATCCTGACATGTAAGCATTAAACATTATTGCTGAAAACATGTTACACAGCATTACATTGGTACACCTTAGTACATTCACCCTGTGCATCAGAACCATATTAGCCTGCCCCTGCATCAATGTTATGGATGACAGGGATGTGGCACAGGTGTCATCATACACACAGGGTGTGTTGTGGGTTTGCCAGAGACCTAGACTGAGCCATTTGGTTGACATGTGTGTGTGTTAGGGGGTTTCATTATTAATTGGGCTGTGCAGATGTGGTGTGTGTAGGTATGTGGTTGCCCTAGCTGTGTTAGTGATGTATGTGTATGCATGCACACAGTTCTGCCATGAGGCTGCCCTATACAGGGGTTTGTTGGATAGCTGCAGACTGTACATGTCAGGGTGTGCAGTTCACCATCTCCAGCCACGGACATGAGAACTGTGCCTGGCAGGGGTTCCACGGGCACTACCAGGTACAAGGCTAGATATGGTACTCTCCCCTGATGTTGATAAATGTCCGCTGGATCTGGGTCTCTTTTTGGACCAGCCAGGGCCACGTGCACATGGTCTGCTATGTTGTGGTGTGGATAGTACCCCCCAGCAGTCCTGGTGCTGGTACTGCCATTATGGGAGAGGCTCTGACTTGTTGAATGTCCACGTAGATTTCCACCTGTTGGTGTTGGTGACCTACGTCCACATGGCTGTCGACCTACTCCCACCATATGCTGAAGCACAAACATTGCACAGTCGAGGATTCCTACCATCTCACCCAAATGTCTATCCAGGATCTCTGCAAAATAATGGTGGGTGGGCACCTGCAAGATCACAGATGTTGTTAATAACAGCAGAATGAGTAGCCCTCTGGAGCCTCAGACCCTGTCTGGTATAATGTTCTGTACATGTCTGTGCCTCCATGATGGCCTGAAACATGCATCTAGTGACACCTGCTGTGGCAATTCTGCCAGGGGCATGATGACCAGCAGCCCTCTTATGAGCACTCCTGTACATCTGCCAGTGTGGTACCTCGCCAGTCATCCGGCTATGGCTGCTGTGTCCAGACACACTTGCCATAGTCACCATACTGTACTGTCCCATGTCACCACCTACCAACTGTCCCTCATCTATGGCCACTGGTGATGGGGTATGTTTAGGCAATGTAACTGTGTGCAGCGATGGGGTGGATAACAATAGGATGTCAACTGATGGCACAGCTTCAGCCCCTGACAACCCTGCCTGTGCCTCACCATACCTATCATTATTGTCAGAGTCTGTATGGACACTAACATCAGTTTGCCTGCAGAAGAGACCCTGACCCACCTCGCCATATGTGAGGGGAAAACAAGAAATGCAATTTAAGAGCTGTACATCATTGCTTAACTGTACACACACACATACACACACACTTACAGGTGAGGTTGCACAAATATATTACACACAGACCTCTTATTACCCAACTGTCAACATGCATGACATATAGCACTCAACAGCATGCAGTGCAGCTATAGCCAATCCCTGTTACAAACATTATGCATCTCTGTGATGCATGAGTTGTGTTAGTAGGTGATGTCCCTTCCCCTGGAACACACTGCACCCATGTATACATTATTACTGTGCACTTGTTCAGCACGCTGGCATGTACTGTGCACCATACCTTACAGGTGTACATGCCGTTTCTGAATGTGTATATGTGTGGCAGTTATATTTGCTCTGTTGCTGACAGCCCCTGTGTGTTTGTCCGACACATACCTGGGATGATATGAGGACAGATGTCAATAGTGAATGCCTGATGTCTGATTTGCAGATCTCATCATCAGCAGTGCATGCTAGAACAATAAAATACAATTACACTGACAACCTTCAAGGCTTACTGTGGCTATGAGGAGTGTACACACCCTTATTGACATGGCACCCTCTTCCCTGTGTGAACACTGATAGAGATGGGTGAAGGCTGCCAGCCTAGTCAAATAGAATTTGGTACATAATTCTATCATTTGTAAATACTGTGAAATGTTGAAATGCAGGCTTGCTTCTTAAATGAAAGGATGTGCTGTGAAATGTTGAACTTAAAACAATGTGACAACAATGCACTCTACTGACCAAAGTAAAGCATGTGCTGACCCTTTGAAGTAGACAGTGGTGCCGAAAAGGCTAGATGAAGGCTTCCTGCCTATTGTTTTAAGACTAAAGTTAATGACCAGAATTTACATGTGGAATGTCCTTTATTGTTCTAAGTGTAAAAGAATGTAAATGTAGTTTCTGTCAGCCTGGGAACACCAGGAACATGTGAAATGATGTAATGTTTTATCAGAACTGCAGTTTCAATTTAAACAGAGACAACCAGAAGGCATTAAGCATTTTTGTCTTAAACATCCAACTCAGCAGTGCCTGATGCTCTCTTTATGTAAGTAGCATGTTAGAACTGTGTTTTCTCCTAGAAGTAGCTAGGAATTAGAAAGTTTAGACTAAGTGTTTTTCTGTGATGTCAGAACTGTACTACTGATTTATTTTAAGTATTTCTGTGTGATCTCTGAACTCTTGACTAACACTGACTGTTTAGTAGAAAGTATTGTCTTGTGGTTTTAATTATTTATTATTAAATATTTTAAAACCTTTCAACTGTAGCTGTTTTGTGTAGAGATAATTTAAGCTCTAAAGTACATTGCATATTTATAGAGTTTACTGTCCAGGTTACTCCAAATAAGCTTTGACTGATTAGTCATACTACCAATTGGATAATAATATTGCACAGTAATAATTGGACACCCTTTTAAGGGCCTTTGAGTAGCTGATAATTATTTGCTGGGTGGTAGCAGGGTACTACCATATAGTCTGGGTAAAAAGGGCGCAGCTGGAAAACCTGTGCCAGCCTTCCCCAGAAGTGTCTGTGTGGTTGTGTAAAGTCTTATCTTAAAGTGTGGGTGTGTCAGCTACTTGGGCAGGGACACGAAGCACTGGTTGAACAGAGAGGGTGCTGGAGATTTTAGCTTGCCCAGCTAGGCTGAGATCTTGATGCTATAGCTGTGCCAGTGGGGAGTCTTATTGGGGACCTGGAGGGCAAGGGAGCAACCAGCCTCAGACTGACTGTGATCTCTGTGTGCTCTTAAGGGAAATTGCACTTTACTGTGTGTATTTGTTATCCTTTCCTAATGTATGAGATGCCCTCAATGGTGTTAGTGGTGAGGATTGAGGATCCTTGATTGCTGGGCCAGGGCACGGGTGTCACACCCTGATATGCCATGGGGCCATGATACTGCATATGTTAACATTACACAAACCTGATATGTGACATATGATTTGCGCAATCAAATGCAGTATCAAACAAATGTGTTAGTTGTGCAAATGCTGATTGAGATGCATACAATATGTGGGTGCATAAGTGTGCACACCCTTAACATGATGGTTTGTTGCATCAACTGTTAAGTGTACTACAGCAGTCACTATTACTGGAAGGGGTATACTAGCATGGCCCATCTGCACTTGCCAGTATTTGGTCACTCTGCCCTACAAATCTCTCCCAACTATACCAGATTGCAAGGTCAACTCATGTGCACAGCCCTTGGAGGTCACACAGTGCCGTCACTATTGCTGTGGAGTCAGGGTTATGTCTGCCACAATTCATGACCTTGACTGTGTGCAGATACAGCCATTCTTAGTGAGCTATGGATGTCTGCTTCATTTCACTGTTGTGTTTCATGATGACACCCCACCCCATCCTCAGCCTTTTTGCAGATGCTTAACAACTATGGGCCAGACATGAGTATCATTTTGCATTGTCCCAAATTCAGAACACCATGTGTACTGGCCTAGTTCCTGCTAATGAACAGCAAGCTTACAGGTGTACACTGGCAGCAGCAAGGTACAGATGGGGAAGGCGGGCCTGAGGTGGAGTGAGATGTTGCTTGTGCAGCACATGTATCTTTATTAATACTGTCTGTAGGTTTCAGACTTGGTCTTGGTACACCATTACACATTGCAAAACATACCTTTGGGGGACTTTTGATGTTATGCATATCCTACCTGTAGAGAGCCCTGGATGATGTTTCCTGTGGAACAACTTTCCCATCTGATTACCCTAACCCATGGGCCACACTTATGCAGAGTCCGGGCAATTGTCAACACAGGTACTGCACAGGCAGTACTTGCTAGGCATTCCTGCAACTCCCTCACAGTGTTGCAGCATGTTTCTAGGCAGCCTCCATGACCAGTTTGCAACATGTGTCATCATCTGTCTTGGATGGCCATCTGTTTATTTTCTACATTAATGTTGTCCCATACTTCCTCATCACATACATGACTGTCTGCACTGTTTGCCATGGCGTATGCAATGGTGAGGTAAAGCTACATCTCCCATGCCTGAGCGCTACTTGTTGGATATGGGATCCAATCCATGGTTTGTAAGATGTTTGCAAGCCACGGCTGCCTCTGTTGCAGGTGAGTGGGCAAATGTCATGGACATATGTCCTGGACAGCTGACCATTTCTTGGTGTGACATTGAGGAGCTGTACTTGATGGAAAGTGCATACTCATGAAGAGTGAATGCTGTCAGTACCTCAAAAGCTGCTTCCACAATATGTTATTTGGAGTGTGTGCACACATATGATTCCAGTGTTTGTTAAGGTATGTATTCCCCACATTTGCTGTCCTAACATAGGATTCCATATTACACATTCATTGCTCATGTTAGGATCACATTACAGGTTGTAATAGTTGTGGAATGTGATATTGTGATATGCCGTTGTGTAGATCTGTAACAGTTGCCATTGTAATAGTGGTATATACACTGTTGTAGCCACTGTTTCAGACATGTTCCTACTGTAGGCCATATGTCCCACCATTATGTTCATCTCTGTGCACACATCTTGCAATTACAGGTTGTTAGTTATATTGTAGGACTATTACATACCCTTCCGATATGCCACCATGGTGACCACTGTAATGCAGTGCAGTTAATAGGAACAATAAGTGAACATGTACAGCATGCATTATGGGTAGGTGTGTTAAATGTGTGCATGGCAAATACCATGGCCATAACATGGCTGGTGTATTGGCAAACCTGAACAAAAAACACCATACTCACTAGCTACAGGATGCTGCCCCAGAGGTATATCAGAGGGACCTACATAGTTGTGTGAGACATGTGATGTCAGTAGCCACACCTGTGGCATTGGTACAGGGTGGAAGCAGCATTTCAGTACATCAACAGTACAAACCCACAATACTACGGATTATGCACATCTGTTCATTACTACACTGCAGCAACAGACTATATATTTTTTCTGACATATGCATAAAGAAACTTTACAGATGCAAATGGATAAGCAACAGTGGTCTACTGATGGGCCTTGTGGGGTTACCTGCATGCTCTTCATCCATTGTGTGGGTAGCACCCACCTCCACAATGCTATCAGCTGGTTCTTGGCTTTGCTAGTGGGCAGGTGCCCCAAGGCTGGCGAGGAGTTCTTCAGCATGTGACAGAAGGCGCTGGATTGCATGACCCACACCTGTGGCTAGCTGGTCCCTCCTAACAGCAGCAGAATGCTGACAGGAGTGGTGGATAAGGTCAGTGCAGTGATGTCGGACCTACTCATAACTGCAGTTATGCAGGCTGAGATCGTTTACCCTGTGGACGAGCTCGTTCTACATGGCAGTCCTCTCCTTCAGATCATGGGCTGTATGGCCAAAGAGGGTTTGGTGGTGCTGCATCAGGTAGTTAATGATAACATCATTTTCCTGAGGGGAATACACTGGAAAGTGTTCTCTAGACATGGTACCTGAAAGACATACAGAAGAAAATAGGTCTCAGGACCTCATACTGCAAGGATATAATACTTGTTAATTCACATCTGTTTCCCACCCACCATATCTGCAACAATAATCTGAACACACAAATCAATGGGTATGTTTACACCAAACCTACTGTTGGGACATATATTGTATTGTACAACAAATACTGACATGTGTTTCTATTCATGTTCCATGTTGAAACACTACCATTGGTGGCTTGTTGCTAACAATATCACCTGCATGCCATTATAAGGGCCACTATGGTTCCATATATGCATGCGTTCTGCTTGCTATGCAACTGCTCCAAATCTGTTTTGTGTTAATGGGAATATCTATGCATGCTGTTATAACAAATCTTGGATTGTGTTGACTATTACTACCCACATATGTTCTAAAACTGCAACACAATAGCATATTTAGGAAGGCTGTTTCCAGCAGAACCACCTCTCCCACCTCATCTGGCCATGTTCCCAGGCCACAGCACATCTGGGACTCACCCTGGGACCTTATCATCTGCTGGTCCTGCACTACCTTCAGGTGGAACCACCTCAGGGGATGGTGCTCGCCCCCCCCCCACCCAGGAGCACACACAGACAGGATCCTGTCAGCTGAAGTCAGGTCCACGGTCTGGTGCATAGGGAGCTCCACAGAGATTTGTGAGATCTGCTACACAACCTTGAGGCCCTTAATACACCATTACAGGGTCCACGTGCTCCTCCTGCTCAGCCCCCAGCTCAGCCACCTTCGGGGCTGTGAAGGTGCAGTGGTGACTGCCCATGGGTGGGGACCTTGGTCCCACTGTTTCCATTTGGGGGCTCATGGGCTGCCACTTTCCAAACACCCCTCTCCATCCAAGATGTTTACCCACCACATGTCATATACTGCCCCTGTATGCTGTCTTGTCTGTCTTGTCTGTCTTCCAACCCAACCTACCTCCCCAAATATACCTACCATCCTTCCCCAACATCCCACACTCACCTTCACAAATAAAGGACAATGTGTTCTCAACATAAATTTCACACTAGACATAACTGTCCAGTTCACACCCACTTACAACTGTATATATATATATGTGTGTGTATAGAAATGTGTAATGTTTTCTCAAACATATCATGCAGCACAGTCATTCAACAGTAGGGAAAATGTATATATATATATATATATATATATATATATATATATATATATATATGTGTGTGTGTGTGTGTGTGTGTGTGTGTGTGTGTGTGTGTGTGTGTGTGTGTGTATGTATGTGTGTTTGTATATATGTAGACATACACACATATATATATATATATATATATATATATATATATATATATATATATATATATATATATATATATATATATATATATTTATTTATATATATATATATATGTGTGTGTGTGTGTGTGTGTGTGTGTGTCTGTATATCTGTAGATACAGACACACACACACATACACACACACACACACACACACACACACACATATATATATATATATATATATATATATAGAGAGAGAGAGAGAGAGAGAGAGAGAGTGCATTCAGACATCAGGACCACACTCTCTAAAACTCCTTCCTCCACAGCTGCACTGTTCTGCCTTGCTACAAATCAGAAGAGTGTCACATGTGAACACAGCCTAACATTAGGGGGTGGTATATATGGGACATATTGTGGGTAAGCCTATTACAAACCTATGACATTTGCGCATTATACATTTCAAGTTAACATGACTACCCTGAAGGTGGTGGGGTCTGAAACTCATGTGTCTATCATGACTTCATTATTTCTATCTTCAGCTATTTGCCACACTAATATACATGTCTTGAGGTACAGAACACACACTATGATGGCTTACATCTTGTCATTCTGTGCAGATCTGCACAGTTGACAGGTATGGCCCACTGCCTGTAGGGCCAGATGCTATGTCTATAGCAGTTGTTCAGCAGGACATCATTACAGCAACAAGTCTTGATGGCACATATAAATCTTTCCACATCATCTATCCCATTATTACACACCAAGTGCTCTCTCTCTCTCTCTCTCTCTCTCTCTCTCTCTCTCCACTACAGGGATTGAGCTGGTTTGAACAGGTTGCAGCATGGATTTTGTAGGTGATGCTTATGATCAGGTGATGGCCTCTGCACCAATTTGTGTTCCCCACTTGCTAATTGCATGCAGCCAGCTGTGTAGTACTTCCAATTACCAATGTCATGGCAACTCACTACTATAAATGACTACATCATGTGGGCATTGTCCCTTTACCTTTCCTGTATGGAAGCCATCCTTCCTGTGTGTGGGCAGCAGTGTTACAGACAGCAGGTAGTAATACCTCTTACAACAAGACTTGCAGACACAGTCCAACTACATGTTTGTATATGGTTCCAGACCTACGGACACTGTGGGTATTGTTGTTATATGCATTGAATACCACTAGTTTTACAGGGTTTGTGCGTACATGATGGTTTTACATAGAATGCTGTCTGTCTGCATAGCTCTCAACTGTGGGCCTGTCCACATGATGGCCAGAGGATTGGCTGTTATGTTTTGTCTGTTCACCACACAGGTCTTGTCTCTGACATATCAGTGGCATTCTCTCTTTTGAGTGCTATCAGTACATGGCAACATCCATTTGTGATTCTGACTTCATATTCCTAAGTAAGGGTATGTTGCAAGCAATCCTGTAACACCAGCAACTTTCACAGTGTATAACAGCAATTTTGCAAATATGGCCCTGTGTTCCATCCTCTGTCCTCCAACTATATACCAGGCTTTGTCCAGATGTCATGCAGTAAGAGGTTACGTAGTGGCCTATCATTATTTAGTTCTGGCATTCCTGCTATCATTCCAGTGATGTTGTGGACTCCCACACAAATTGTGGGGCAGGGTCCATATATATCAGGGCTACAGCTGGACAAAACATGTGTGACCTTGTACAGTCCAGAGGTCAGTGTATGTAAAACACTGTTATATGCCCTTGTAAGACATTTTATGAGGGAGTGGTATGAATTGTTTTTAACCTAGGCTGTTACAACATGTGAGGGTTATCAGTAGTAAGACACATTAAGGTATATGGCTGTACATTTTCATACATTTCACCATGGGAACAGTTGTGGGCTATTCTGTTTGTCAGTGTAATAGTGATGTTTTAAGTTAAGCATTGTTATGTAACAGATACATTTTCATTGTGACAACTTAATTCTTTTCCCCTTAAGGGTTGAGTACAGAGTGTAATTGGAGGCTGCTGAACTACATCTGTAATTAATAAGTGTTGATTTGTTTTTATTTTCAAGGCAAGTGTCATTTTACTGTTGTACTACTTGAAGGCCTTAGCCTAGACAGCAACATATGTTATGTTTTCAGATTACTGTATCAAATGCTTTGTTTGAGAGTTGCATTATTCAGTTATGTATTTCAAACACCTAACTGCTATAAAAAATGGCATATACAACTGAAATAGTACACAAATAAACATTTCTATGTATGCAAACTTGTGTGTGGTGTCATGTCCTTTGCATTATCTGTGGGTATATGTTTCATGCAACAATTGTCTTTTGTATGAAAGAATCAAACACTGGCCATTTTAAAAGGAGGAAACTCTAGGAATACTGGCTGTTTGATATGCTGTGCACCCTCTATATATACTCTTCTTATACATATCTATAAGTAGTAATATATTTATATGTGTATGTATGTGTATATATATATACACACATATATATATATATATATATATATATATATATATCTGTGTGTGTGTGTGTGTGTGTGTGTGTGTGTCATTGGAATGTTTACTGCTTCCACATTGTACATTCCCTATGGTAGACAGACTGTTCTGCATGATACGTTAGTGATATCATCCTGACATCTTACAGCTGAGATGGTTTACTGTTAACCTGTTGTGGCTATGTTGTACAGGGTCCTGAGATTGAGACTTGCAAGTGTTGGATATTGTATTGCAAGGCAGATCTGTTCAGCTGTGGAGGAGAGGATGATGCCTTGCTGATACTGTTTATTGCTATTTACATTTTTTTTAATTGTACCAACTAATTGTGCGAGAAAGCACATATTTTCTGCTTAAGGAAGCAACTATTTTCAACATTAAGTGAACTTGTGCACTACTCGTCGTTAACGGCTAACTCTGTTCGTGTTCCTGCAAGTGGAATGGATATACGCTATCGTTGATAGCTGTTAGAGGTTTTGTTACTACTTTTTTGTTGAATAGAATGTATTTTTAAATGTTTACTGCTTTATACACTTAGAGGTTAGAGGTTCCACTACTATTATTTTGTTTGAATAGTATTTATTTGTAAAGGTTTAATGCTTTGTACACTTGTTACCATCTCATATACGCTATCGTTGATAGCTGTTAGAGGTTCTGCTACTACTTTTTTGTTGAATAAAATGTATTTTTAAATGTTTACTGCTTTATACACTTAGAGGTTAGAGGTTCCATTACTATTATTTTGGTTGAATAGAATTTATTTGTAAAGGTTTTGTGCTTTTTACACTTGTTACCATCTCATGTGCTAGAACGGATGCACTTTCTGCTCAAGGAAGCAACTATCTTTCACTGTTAGTGAACTTGGGTATTCTCATCGTCAACATCTACCTGTGTTTGCGTTCCTGCATGTGGAACGGTATACACTATCTCAGATAGCGGATAGAGGTTCCACTGATATCCTTGTTGTGTAAATGCTTTGCATTAAACTGTAAATGCCATATCTGAATAGCGTGGCTGTATACTAGCCCTATCTTTTCTTTTACAGTAGATTTAATTTGAGTAGACTGTATTGAAAATCAAAGAATACTTATGAAGCTGTACTGTTGCTTTCTTTATACACTGACAACGCCATGCTAATATAGCGTCTTGGCTATCTTGACAAGTGGAACTTTGCTTTGAATGTAAAACACTGTAGTTTGTAAAGGTCCTGTCTGATTTGTACTGTTTATATGTACAATACTACAGTTGTAATTCTCTTTTTACACCGAATAAGCTATGTTTGTTTAGCACCCGTGTTTTCCTACCTGCATTCACACTGACTTTGCCTGCATTCGAGCAGCATTCCTTGTTCCTTAACTTATCTCTGTTACCTTACTGCCCCAACCCTGCTTCTACGTTTTTACTTTCACTGACCTATTCTATCACCTCTTCCACCCAAATCCCAGGGTACCTTTACCACACTCTAACTCTTTACTTCCCTACTTTTCTCTCTCTAGCCTCATTACATACTTCCACATACTTACCCTCTGACATACTTGCTTACATTTCATGCTTTACACATTGTCTTCCTCAACAGCTCTCTCTCTTGTCTCTACCCGCTCCGTTCGCCCTGCGGGCTCACTCCGCTCCCCTACCTTGCCCCCAATCCCCACCCGCCACCAGTGGTCCTACCTTTATATTACTAGTAGACACACCCTATCCTTTCCATACCAATCAGACACCTAACATCACTAACCAACCCAAATCTCTCCTTTGAACACCACACCCACTAATTATCTAAACCTCCTCCCCTTATCTACTCTCTTCTACAACTACCTTTCAACATACCTCAAACTACATCTTACTCTTTCCTAACCTCTATTCACACAAAAATGGGTATACCAATCACCCCTCCACAGCTTAAACAGCTCTTCAGCTTATCACTTATATCTTCTCTTATAATTACTTACATCCTAACCTCTTATGAATACCCATTGAACTCTTCTTATTCATTCCCCTCTAAGTACACCAGTACTTATATATCACCTCTCTCTCCTTCTCTCTCCAACCTTACCACACAACCCAACTATCTACATGCCAAATACCATAGAATAGCTCACTTCAAGTTAAGTAAACCTAAACCCAGGAAAATATCTGACATCTTCTACTTACTCCATCAATCAAAATACCTTAAACTCCTCCACCTTTTGTTAGATAGAGACATTCATCCTAATCCAGGCCCACAACATAATAAGACAAAAACACCTAAAGTACTAGATAAAACTACATCTCTCTCACTTTCCATACCCAACAATTCTCTCTCTATTGCCCATCTCAATATACGAAGTATTTGTAACAAAATTAGTCAAATCCATGCCCTCCTTGAAACCCATCAATTTGATATGTTATGCTTAACTGAAACATGGCTAAAGCCATCAATCAAAGACAATGAAATTAGCCCACCCAGTTATAATATCATTAGACATGATCGCGCTACCAAAAAAGGGGGAGGAGTAGCTATTCTCTACAAAACTCAACTCCAAATTAGTACTTTAAATCTGACTTTTAACCTTGACAATAATGCTGAAATAATTAGCTCCAAACTCCAAGTCAATACTACTAAAGCCATAAATATCATATGTGCATATCTCCCTCCTGGAAACAATATCAACACTCTCGAACATATCCTCAATTTTCTCTACCAACCTCCCTCAAGAAACACTAGTCTTAGGCGATTTTAACATCAATTGGTTCTCCTGTAACAGTACTAACCCCACCTCCCATATAAACCTATATGGATTTAAACAACTCATTAGTAGTCCTACAAGAACTAATAAAACCAACAATAAGGAAACCATCCTAGACTGGATTCTTACTAATACTCCCCAACAAACCTATCAATTAGGCACCCTTCCAGATGATCTAAGTGACCACTCACTAACTTATATCATTAGGCACAAATCAAACCTAGCCTTACCTACCACCTACAAAACACTACGATCAAAAAACAATTCAACTCTGATCAGTTTCTTGCTGAACTAAGACAATGTAATTGGTCCCAACTAAAACACCTTCCACTGAATGATGCTGTTGAATACTTTAATTCTACATTCCTATCCATACTAGATAACCATGCCCCAAGTCACACTATTAGAACCAAAGCTAAAACAGCACCCTGGCTAACCAACAATACTAAGCAAAAAATCATTCTCAGAAATAAATCCTGGGATAAATGGCATTCCACTAAGAACCTAACTGACCACCATAACTTCAGAGAGCTTAGAAATAGTACAAAAAAGCCATCCTGGCAGACAAAAAGAACTATTACTTTCACCTACAACAAACCACCAAAAAAGAACCTAAAAAATGTTGGGCTAGTATTAATAATCTTCTATCCCCAGGCCAGTCATTCACACCAAATCCCCAGGACTCTAATCCAAACAATCCTAAACAAATAGCTAATGACTTCAACTCTTTCTTCACCAATACTATCCAAACTCTAGCAAATCACCTACCTCCTGACATCTCTAAATTACCCACACCTACTTTACACACTTCTCTTCCCCTTTACCTTCAACCTGTATCTACCTCATTTATCTTATCCCTACTCCAGAAACTTAAACCCACCACACCCTCTGCAGACAAACTTCCTGCAGAATTTCTGCAGATAGGAGCTAAAGCCATTGCCTATCCCATCTCAATCCTGATAAATAGATCTATAAAGGAAGGAATTTTCCTTCCATTTGGAAGATATCTCACATCATCCCACTACACAAAGGGGGCAATTCTAATGACTTCTCTAATTTTCGTCCCATAGCATTGCTATCACCTATAGCCAAAATCATGGAAAAGTGTATCCATAAACAACTCCTTAACCACCTTCTCCATAACAACCTACTTGCTAACAGTCAACATGGATTTAGACCTTCTCACAGTACCACTACTGCATTACTCTCCTTTACTAACGCTATCAACCATAACCGTAACAACACTAATCTATCATCTTCTATCTTCATAGATCTTTCAAAAGCTTTCGACATGGTTAATCATAAACTCCTTCTGCATATACTAAAATCTCTTTCAATTCATCCTTCTTCCTTATCCTGGTTTACATCTTACCTAGAAAACCGTCAGCAGACAGTACTTTGGAAAAACTCACTATCTAACCTCCTTCCTATCTCTTTAGGTGTACCTCAAGGGTCTATCCTTGGCCCACTCTTATTTTCTATATTTATTAACGACCTCCAGTCAGCTATTCCAAACACTACTTGCATACAATATGCAGACGATTCCACTATAATCTGCACTGCTTCCTCTCAGACTGAACTCCTGTCACTTACCCAAAAAGCTTTTTCCACTGTTGAACACTGGTTCTCTGACCATTGCCTACTCCTCAACCCCAAGAAAACAAAGTTGCTATTGTTCTCACCTACCCACAAATCAAGCTCTCTTAATTTCTCTATTACTTCCTCTGATAACACTCTGATTTCTCCTGATGCTATTACAAAACTACTAGGAATAACTATTGACAACAATCTCAATTTTGATTCTCATATAAACAACACAATAAAAGTAATAAACAAAAAGATTGGTTCCCTTTATAGAATCAAACCATTCCTTACACCTGAAGCTCGGACCACCTTAGCTAGTTCTCACCTTATCTCTACCCTTCTATATGCTTCCACTATTTATACCAATCTCTCTAAAAATAACCTCAAGAAACTTGCTACATCTTACCATAATATTGTTCGATTTGCCACAGGATCCCTCTTCAGAACCCATCACTGTCATAACCTAAAACAACTAGGCTGGCTTGAACTTCCTAACAGGCTGATTTATCAACAGCTCTTAACTGCACACAAAATTCTATATCAGCCTTCTAAAACACCAATTCTCTCTAACCTCATTATGCCTTATAATAACTTGAAACACCTACGCTCTTCAAACAAACTACTGGTTAATATTACCATACCCAATAACTCTGCAGGTGACAGCCTTTTTTCTAACTCTGTTGGAAAAATGTGGAAGAAACTACCATCTGATATCTCATCTTTGTCTAGTCTTCCACTCTTTAAAAAACAGCTGAAAACACATCTCAATAAACACTGGCTTTTTCCTGTAACAACCCAGATTAACCTTTCTTTTTTCCTTTCCTCCTTAATTCCTCCTCACACAACATCCTATAGACATATGTAAAAAAAAAAAAAATTTTAAATATTTTAATTATTTTCTTTTTCACCTTTTTCCATATTATATACTTATATTTTTAGAATTTGTATAGCAAATATCTACTAAACTTTGTTTATGTAATTTCCTGCTATGACTACGCCTGTCTGCAAGTATATCTCATGTTCTGACTCAATGTGTTAATAATTTTTACCTTATATTGACTGTTTCTGTGAATTACTTGTAATATCGTTGGAGCTTTTCTCCCCGGGCCTCCACTGAAAATGGACATATATCCAGCTGGACTAGCCTGGTCAACAAATGTAAAATAAAATAAAATAAATAAATAAATGCAAATTGTTTCTGCACCACTTTTAGAGTGATATTGCTGTGGATGTGTGACATTTTTCTGATTCTACTGAATGCCTTTCTGACTACACAACTGGAAATGTCTGTTTTTCTTCTTCTTTTGTTATTTTGTATATGTAGAACAGCGACTAATTTTGCCTAAGTGTTTGCATGTTCATTACCTAGTTTTTCTACTTGGTGTGTTTTAAACATTCTGTTTACTTTACCTCTTGTTTCTCTCTCCATTTATTTACCCAGCTGTTCAACCTGCTTGTATTGTCCTCCAGTGGGAGATCGCCATGTTCGTTGCTGACCAACAACCTTAACCCACCATATCAACGGCTGTCCATTCCCTAAACTGAGGAATCAAACCAATATACTCCCAGTGCATCAGTCCCTCTAAGAAAAGAAAGTATGTGTTTTAAAACTACAGTCTGTACAACATCTATTTTTGTTTAGATACTCCAGGTTTTATGTACACTCCCTAGCTAGGACGACCAGCAGCCAAAGTCTCTCTCTTCAACAACTTGCCTACCTTCTCCTCTTGTGCCCTCTGTTTATAACAGAAATCCTTCCCCCCTCATATTTCCTAGACCTGCTACCTTCCATGAGAAGCTATTGTTTGCCCTATAGCATTTGTCCACTAGGTGGCGCCCTTCTCCCAGACCTATCCCACTAACTTAAAACACAACCCTTAGGCTTGCAGTTTTCATAACGTGTAGAACTGCAGCCTCACTATTTTCCTTCTACCTGTACTCTACTTCACTTATCTACCCTGCCTACTATACCTACTACCAAGGCTCTTACCTCCTACCCATCCCACCCAAACTTACCTTACCAATCAGCTCTCCACTGATTGTTTTCCTAGGGCTCACTCCTTCAGTGGCTCTACCAGCTCTGTTCGCCCTACGGGCTCATTCCGCTCCCCTACCATACCCCCAATTCCCACATACCCCAGTGCACTTACCTTTATTCTCACCTTGAATATCTTCCCCGTCCCCTAAGCCAATCACATTCTCTACCCCTCCCCCTCCCAGCATCCATTCAATTGGTAATCCCACCCCTTTTCTATCCCTTACCAGTCTGTACTCTCATCTATACTCCTCTTGCTTTCTCTCTAAACACTCTCTTATTATCCTGTTTCCTCCTCTAAACTTATTTTACTCAAATTAATCATGACTCTTCCACTTCAAAAAACTTCCCTCACCCCATCTATATGGATTCTCCTCCTAATAACTGTCTATAATGCAACCTCCTATTCCTCTTCTATACTACCCCCCTCCTTCCCCCTTTGCTCCTCCTCCACTCTCACTCATCCCCACCCAATGACCCCCACTTTTACTACATATCCCCCTCCCTACTTCAACTTAACCCACTTCACTATTTTAGATTAAAACTCCTAACCATTTCTTTAAAGCCTCTTGCAACCAAATCAAAACTGTTTCTCCCTCTAACTTCATGTCACAAACCAAAGGTTCTCCTCTATTCTCCCTCTACTTGGCTTGCTCTAGCAGAAGACATCCACCCCAACCCTGGACCCACAACTAGTAATAATCTCTCTCCCCCTACCTCTTCAAATAGAACCAGCCACAAATACCTCAAGCTTATTACCATTAACGCCCAGAGTGTAAAAAACAAAATAACAAACTTCCATGCTTGGCTAAATCATACTCTACCTTATATAGTAGCAGTCTCAGAAACATGGATAAACCCCCACATTACTAACTCTGAGATTGTACCCCCTGGCTTTCAAGCTCTTAGATTTGACCGCCAAAACAAAAAAGGAGGTTGAGTAGCCTTAATCTATATCAGCCTACTGAAACTCTGTCCTTACCAAAATCCCATTCCTCAGTTCAACAGTGCCGAACTAGTCATAGGAATCCTCAGAATGAATAACTATAAAAGTATCTGTATTATGGCCATCTATATCCCCTCTGGTGACAACACTTCCACCCTAGAAAACATTCTCTTATGGGCCTCAACTAACATTAAACTAGAGATTTATATTCTAGGTGATGTCAACATCGACTGGAACAAAATTAATAACAATAATCCCACTCTGTCTATCAATCTATGCAATTTTACTCAACTAATAAACATTACCAGACCTAACAGAAATAACCCCCCCAGGGTCCATCCTGGACTGGATCTTAGTCTCCCACCCTAATAAGATCTCTGACTTTGGTATACTACCACCCACATTGGGTGACCATATCCCAGCCTTAATTCACTGAGCTGCCCAATACGCCCCTCACCAACATCAATACGCCCACACTCGCAACCTCAAAAACTTTAGCCCTTCTATATTTTCCGAAACCCTTAAACTAACAAATTGGGATATCCTAAAAACACTTCCACTAGATGAAGCCATAGAAATCTTCAATACTGCCTTCCTAGGAATCCTAAACACCCAAGCCCCACCTCGAACAAAACAAATAAAATACAACTCTGCCCCTTGGCTATCAAAGGACACTAAATCACTTATGCTAAAAAGAGACAAGACATGGAAACTCTACAACAAAAATAAACACCCATCTACCCTCCTTTAATATAAGCAACTCCGCAATCTAACCAAAAAGCTTATCACAAATGATAAAAAATCTTACTAAACCAAACTACAGACTCCAAAAATCCCAGTCAGTTCTGGAACTCCATCAACTCTGTTTTGCACCCTGGTACTAAATCCAATCCCTGTCCTGACAACAATAAAACTGACACAGAAATAGCAACCCTTGTTAACTCCTTCTTTACCAACTCTATAGCTGAACTTACTAAGACCTTCCCCAACTGCATCCCCTCCCATACCCCTAATTCCACTTCCCCTCCTCTCCCCAATCCTGCACTCCTAATCCTCCTCCCACTTTTTATCTAAAACCTGTCTCAACCTCCTGTATCAAAAAGCTTCTTTCCAAACTTAAACCATGCTCCAATGCCCCCGACAATATTCCCTCACTCTTTCTCAAGCTCGCTGCAGATGGTATCGTCATCCCCATCAGCATTCTCATCAATAGATCCATCCAGGAATCTTATGTTCCCAAATTATGGTGAGCCACCTACATCTTGCCCCTTCATAAAGGAGGCAAAAATAATAGCATCTCTAACTTTTGCCCAATAGCCATTCTTTCCACAATTTCAAAAGTCCTTGAAAAATGTATCCACTTACAACTCATGCCCACCTTCTCAAAAACCAACTCCTCACCCCTACTCAACACAGCTTCTGTCCTGGCCACAGTACTATAACTGCTCTCCTCTCCTTCTTAGACATCGTTAACCATGCCTGTGACTCTGGAGAAATTGTCTCGACTGTCCTTCTCAACCTATCAACGGCATTTGACACTTTATCCCATACACACCTTCTCAATCACCATTCTAACCTCAATCTCTCCCTAGATTCCCTTTCATGGTTCAAAAGTTATCTCTCTGACAGATCCCAAGCTGTGAAATGGCAAACTGGTACCTCAACCCTCCTACCTACCCCTACCGGAGTGCCCCAGGGTTCTATACTCGGACCAATGTTCTTTAATGTATTCATCAATGATTTTCACTCTGCAATTCCAAACACTCAAATAGTACAATATGCAGATGAACTCCACTTTAGTCTGCTCTGCCATTAGCCTTCACGAGCTTCAGACCAAAACCCAATTGGCCTTCTCAACTACAGAGAACTGGATGCTTCAAACCCATCTATCCCTTAATGCCAATAAATCCAAAATCATTCTTTTCTCCCCCACAAAAGCCCTCCCTCTTGACAAGCAATCTTTCAAGATCACCAGCCATACCCACTCCTCTATAGAAGTTGTTTCTTTTGCCAAACTTCTTGGGGTCACCATTGATGAACACCTGAAATTCAATACACATGTTCAACTAAATATGAAAAAAAAAACATCAGAAGCTCGGTATGCTATATAGAAATGCTCACTTTCTCTCTACAGCTACAAGACAAACCCTTGCCTCCACCTATTTACTACCATCTCTATTGTATGGTGCTCCACTTCTAACCAACCTCTCAACTTCCATCTCCTCTAAACTAGAAATCTGCTGCAACAAAATTGCCAAATTTGCAACTAAATCTACTCACTCCACCCACCATTGCACCTCTGTCCACAGTCTTAAGTGGCTAGAGCTTCCTAATCATCTTGACTACCTTCAACTTACTACAGCCCACAAACTAATCTTTAAACCCACTGCATGCCCTGCTCTAACTAATATCTTGCCTTTCTACACACCGCTCAGACCCCTAAGATCAGCCCATCAAAATCTGCTTTCAGTACACAAACCTAAACGGCCCCCTGGCCAGTTTCTTCTATCTTATTCGATAGCAAAAAAATGGAACTTTCTCCCTCCCCTGCTAAGAATCACTACAAACTCTGAACACTTCAAATCCCTACTCCATTCCCACCTCTCCCAAAACTGGAAATGTAATTGCAGTCTTCCTACCTAAATTCCACTAATGTCAGCTAGACATGATCTCCTTCAAGCACCTCTACATCCTGCTGTTTACACAGCTCCCCACCCACAGCTTCTATCATATAATGAATTTCTCCCCTGTATACACTCTATGTAAATACTGTATATAGGTTCCCATCCCTACTCTCTGTAAATGGCTCTACATGCAAATTGCTCTTTGACCTTGAACATAAAAATGAATCATGCTCTAGTTCTTCTTCTTTTCCTCTACCTGTCTTTTTTATTCTTTGAACCTCCTCATTCCACTACTTCTCATTTGATTATTATTTTATGTATTTCATATGTATGTGTTTTTTTTGTATTATTCTAAGCAAATTGTACAAATGTATAATTCCTTGCTTGCTTGTTTTAATTGTTTAATTGTGCAATTGTTTTTAATATGGAGCTTTTCTCCCCGGGCCTCCACTGAAAACGGGCCCTTTGGGCCCAGTGGACCTCCCCGGTTATCAAACGGGAAACAAATAAATAAATAAATAAATAAATGTCAATAATTACAAGAGATACTTATTTTGGGCCCCTTCACACCCCATTAACAGTGCCTTTGGTCAGATGTTTTGCAGTGAGAGGTTCAGAGTGTCGATCCAATGTGCAAACGCAATACACATTTATATATATATATATATATATATATATATATATATATATATATATATATATATATATATATATACACACACACACACACACACATATATATATATATATATATATATATATATATATATAGATGTGTGTGTGTGTATATATATATATATATATATATATATATATATATATATATATATATATATATATATATATAATATACATATACATCTACATATATAAATACATTTTACCTACTGTTGAATGACTGTGCTGCATATGTTTGAGAAAACATCAAATTTATTTGTATCTCAAATTGCTTAGTGGTAAATCACTTGGGCTAGTGTGTGTAGTATCCTGTGTTTGAGATTTACAAGGGCTGATTGTTTTGTTGCTGGGCATAACAGGGGCTGTTGGAGACAGAGTGATTAAGGCACTTTAAAGCAGTTGTAAGCAGATTTGTGTGGGTTTGTGCAGAGCTAAGCGATGCTTACGTGAGCTCAGCTTTGCTTATGCCCGCTTACTGCTGCTTAAACCTGAGCTAATTTCAAATAAAGAAAAAAAAAGGGAGATAGGAAAGTGGTAAAATTGGGACAAGTAGGGGGAAAACAAGAGGTGAAACAGGTAGGGATGTGCAGAACAAGAGTAGGAAAGGACCATAGCTCTGCATTTCTTTGGCAGCAACAGCTGCTTTCAGTGTAGGCAATTTAGAATTTGGAGCCTCACACCCTACAGGGAGGTGTGTGGGCATCATATAATATGTATGATTGGTAGGGTTAGATTGTGTGATGGGTACATGTCTCTGGGTGAAATGCAGAGCTATGTATGGGACATGATTTTTTGGGGGGGACAGATGGCTTTTTTTTTAAGGTGAGAGTGGGATGTTAAGGAAATGTTATAAGGTAAGTGTGGTGAGGAAGGTTTGGTAGGGGAGGTTGCATTTGCAGACATACAAGACAGACAAGACAGCAGATGGGGCGGTGTATGACACATGGTGGTAAACACCTTAATGGGGAGGGTGGCTGGGAATCAGAGGCTCATGAGCCCCCCCAGATGGTAGTAGTGGCACTGATGTCCCCACCAGATGGCAGTCACCAGTACTCCTTCACAGCCCAGAAGGTGGCTGTGCTGGGGGCTGGGCTGGAGGGACCACCTGCCCCTCTAGCTGCGCCAGCCTGCCCTCCACCTGGTGCAGGTGGTCATCCAGCTCCATCTGGATGACACTGCGCACCATGCCACAGACCTCGTACCTGGAGACAACATCCTCACTGCACCCACTTGCTGGGGAGGGTGGCTGGGAATCAGAGGCTCATGAGCCCCCCCAGATGGTAGTAGTGGCACTGATGTCCCCACCCGATGGCAGTCACCAGTACTCCTTCACAGCCCAGAAGGTGGCTGTGCTGGGGGCTGGGCTGGAGGGACCACCTGCCCCTCTAGCTGCGCCAGCCTGCCCTCCACCTGGTGCAGGTGGTCATCCAGCTCCATCTGGATGACACTGCGCACCATGCCACAGACCTCGTACCTGGAGACAACATCCTCACTGCACCCACTTGCTGGGGGGGCTGAGCCCCATCCCCTGCAGCGGTTCCACCCGAAGGTGGTGCAGGACCAGCAGATGAGGGAGATCTGGGATGGGTCCCAGATGTGCTGGGACCCAGTACCTCGGTCAGGTGGGGTGGGAGAGGCAGATCCGCTGGGATCTACCTTCCCATATGTGCTATGATATGGAAATTAACAATGATTATTGGTTAGTCATGCACAACACATTACATTAGTCAAAATAGCATGCATGGATATTCCCATTTACCCAAAACAGTGCAATTATAACAGTGCCATAGTAAACAGAACCCATGCATATATGGAATGACACTCAGAGTTGCAACAGCATGCCAGTTAGTGGTATGTCAGGCAGGCAATAACAATGATTATTCAACAGGGAATATTAGCATGCACACAGTTTAAACAATGATAAACCAAATGGAACAATGGTCCCAACAGTAGAGGTTTGTTTAGGAACATACCCATTTTGGTTTCAGTGTGGTGGTTGGATCAGTTGAGTGGTGGGGAAGGGAACAGATTTAACTGACAACTGCTATCAAATATATTTGTCAGTACACTAATATTCGCTAATCTATATTCTGACCACACTTACACTCTACCTGGGCCATGGGACTGCTACAGCACACCAACAGCTGTAGATATCAAGAGAGCAATTGTACCCTTATTTTAGTTATACACATCATACCTGTTTCTATACCAATTTCTTTACCTGATAGCCCTGTGCAGCTGATCTGTGTGCACATTACATTGCTATTTCTATACATATTTCTGATTCACATATTAGTGGCAGGCTCTGGAGTGCGTGTTGTGCCTTTGACATGCATCTACTGTGATATTATCTGTGTGTGGGTATCTTGGCAACTAGGGAAACTATCCGTGACACTGTGACACTTGAGGGGCTTGTCTGGGCCAAACTGCAGAATATGGATGTCTAGCTTGCAACTAATTGTAGGACTGGGGCTGATCAACACAGCAATTGTCCACCTTTTATAGTTATACACATCATACTAGTGTTTCATTCAGATTTCTTTACCTGTGTACCCTGTGTGGAAAATATATGTGTTGCAGTGCAATACTTTTTCTATTCAGATTGCAGTTTACAACTGTAGAACCAGACTGACATGTTAGTGGCTGTCCCTGGATTCGAACTGTGGTGTGTGTGCAAAATTGAACTACAGGCCTAGTCCTTATCAGATTGAGCTACTGGGGAGGTGTTTTGTGTTATTTGTGACATTTCTATCTAGTACATATTTTTGTGCACAGTGCTTTTATTATCACATGTTGCATTATTTGTTTCCCATTTTCAATACAAATTATGCATACACAACTGACATTGGTGTCGCTGTCTGAGAAACATGTGTAAATTAGATGGATTGTACATTTGACTGTTTTACAACTACATACTGCAATTTAGATTCCTGACATCAGTTGGGTATAACAGCCCTGTGTTTCTAATGCTTAGTCAAACACTCTGCTTGTGCTGTGCTGATGAGGTCATAACAAGGCTGAAATATGCATATTCACAGCTAGTGTGGCTTGTATTTATTGGCCTGAAATTGTCCATTAAGATGATGAAACAAGTCATGGGCATTCAGAATTGCCAATTAGCTGAAACACCTGTTGTTCATAAGGATCATTTGCATATATCCCATGTGCCTCTGGTACAAGAGGTTTGGGAGGTCAGTCAGTAGAAGTTATAGCTTTTCTGGAGTTTTCATTTTGTTTTTACTGATTGTTTTTTCAGTGACCTTCTCACTCATTGTTTTAGTTTGTTGTTTGGGATATTTTTGCAGTGACCCGAATGATAATGGACATCAGTTGGTTATAACAGCCCTGTGTTTCTAATGCTTAGTCAAACACTCTGCTTGTGCTGTGCTGATGAGGTCATAACAAGGCCGAAATATGCATATCCACAGCTAGTGGGGCTTGGCTTTATTGGCCTGAAATTGTTCATTAAAATGACAAAACAAGTCATGGGCATTCTGAATCATCAATTAGCTGAAACACCTGTTGTTCATAAGGATTTGCATATATCCCATGCTGCTACAAGAGGTTTGGGAGGTCACTCAGTGGAAGTTCTAGCTTTGCTGGAGTTTTCAATTTTTTTACTGATTGAGTACACAGTGTAGGTTTTAAGTCTGTACCTGTTAGCCTTATACATTTTTCAATACGTTCACAGCTACATACAGCTGAAATTGAATTTTAACACAGGTCAATGCTGGCTGACACACAAGTAAAACACATTCTGATGGAAATATGTACTGTTGCTTTTTTCAGTTATTTAACATGCCCATTCTAAAGTATGCAGACAAGCAGTGCTAAATCAGTTCACCTCAGTTAATTCATTCTGCAGGTCATACACATTTCTATTTTTCAGGTACAAGTGAGATGACGCACACCAATGTTTGTGATCACCTTTATTAGTTTTTACATACATATCTGTGTACAACTCAGAAATCCACAATTACTAGTCATGCATGATCTGCACAGGGGAATGCTTTTCATTTGTAAGTGTTACAGTAGCCCTGACATGGCACTTTCTTGGGAGGTTCACTCAGACACACTCATACATATTCTAACATTCCTCTCCTGCATATTGTACCTTGTTTACTACTGACATCTGTATTACACAGCAGCTGGAAATCCTCCATTGTAATGCTGGCAGCCTGACACAGGCATTTATTCCTGACTTTTACAGCACAATTATATATACAGGCACTACTACCATTACTATATATTTGATTTCTTACTTCCAATATTAGGAGGTATTCTGTGCTCAACATAATGCCGATGCAGCCGGGCCAGTCACTGAACATGAGCCTCGATATTTTGGGACCTCTTTGCAGCAGCTGTATGGGGAGATATGACACATTAATCACACCAGCCCAGTCACAAGTTGAACTTTTTCCATACTTAGTTAGAGATACATAAAACTGCATACTTACAGACACATGGGACATCCTATGCTCAGGCTTCTTGGATCCACTGGTCCAATAGTGCACTCCTCCTCCGCTTCAGGTCTTTATGGTGGTGAAGTACCTGCTCACTAGTCCGGGGTATGCCAGTGGCATTGGTGAGATTGTGGGCAAGCTGGTCCCAGGCCTCCGCTTTGTACTGGGAGCCCTGGTACTGGGCCTGCAGCAGCCTGTCATCATGTTTTTTTCCTAGGAGTCCAACCATGACCCTGGACTCCTGGATTCCCCAACGTTGTGCTTGAAAGTGAACACCTTCACCTACACGAGACATTTTGGTGCTGCTGTGAGCAATCCCAAATGGTTATGGCTGTATTCCAGCCTGTGCAGTTTAAATAGGGCAGTTTTCCCAAACTTTTTCTTGACTGGCCGGTTTTAAATTGCTGAACTATGCTTAGCTCTGCGCAAATCCACACAGCAATGTTTAAACCAGATAAGCAGAGCTGAAAGCCGGTAAGCAATGCTTACACGAGCAAAGCATTGCTTAAATCTATTTTTTTCATTACATTTATAAAGTATTTTTTACATTTCTATTTTACATATTATCAGCCCTACTGTGCTATACATGACCCATATGATTGACATCTATTATTCAAATTCCTTAAAAATGTATTAAATAAGTTGGCAGAGGGGGGAATTCCAACTGAGTATGTTCTACATGCTAAACCATGGCAGTATCACTACGCTACAGCACCTTGATGATGTTTTATATTTTTATTATTATTTATTTTATTTTATTTTACATTTGTTAACCGGGCTAGTCTGGCTGGATACATGTCCATTTTCAGCAGAGGCCCGAGGAGAAAAGCTCCACTATCATACTATAACTTTACAGTTTAAACAGATACAGGTAATAGAGATAACAGTCAATCAAACAGTAAAAGAAAACAACATAATGACAAAAGAAAAGTAAAGTAAAATTGAATATACAGTATTACTGTGTTTGTGTAGCTTGATACATGTATATTTTCTACACAGGGTTGAGGAGGAAAGCTCGCCTATCATACTAGAGACTATACAAATTAACAAAGTCACAAAACAGAAAAGAAATCAAACTTTGTGATAAAGAAGATACAAATGATATACAGAGTTAACTATGAGAGCAGGTGGTGTATTAGTTATCAGTCAGGATTCAAGCAAGGGCATAGCCAGTGTTTTTGTAAATGATTTCTAATCTGTTTTTTAAAAAGGTGACATGAGGCTAGGGAGGTCAGTCCAGTGGGAAGTTTATTCCAATAAGATCCAATAGTGTTTGCAAATAAGGAGTCACCTGCTTTATTATGAGATTTGATAGTAGTTACTAGGAGCTTGTTGGCTGAACGAAGTGAGGTGAGATTTTTATAAGGTGTGATAAGGTTGTTCAGTATGGGTGTGTTGGAGGGGTAATGTAGAATTTTAAAAGTGATGACTAATTGCTGTAGGAGTATTAGATTTGGAAGTTCTAGCCAGTTGAGTTTCTTTAGGTTGAGACAGTGATGTGTACGGAATGGAGAGCCAGTTGCAAATCTGGCAATGCTATGGTAGGCTAGATTAAGTTTCTGAAGGTTAGCTTTGGATATGTTAATAAAGGAGGGAGAGGCATACAGTAGTGTGGAGATAAGGTGAGTTTGGGCAAGAGATACACAGGATGTGGCAGTAAGAAAGGGCTTAAGTCTGTAAAGGGCTCCTATCTTTTTATTTACTGTCTTGATAGTTAAATCAACATGATAGTCAAAGTTTAGCTGATTGTCTATGGTGACACCTAGCAGTTTTGTGGAAAAGTCAGGTTTGATGATAGTGCCATTGCAGGACACAATGGAAAAAGTGATAGGAGTGGATTTAAGGGTTGGTGTGAAGAGTAGAAGTTTGTTTTTTTTGGGATTTAGGAGGAGACAGATATGTTGAAACCATTTTTCTGCTGCTGTGAAAACCAATTGGGTAGAGGAATGTAGTTCTACTGGGGATGGAGCAGAGCAGATGAGCGTAGAATCATCAGCATACTGTATACATGTGGATGTAGGTAGGGAAGTGGGTAGGTTATTTATGAATATAGAAAAAAGTAGGGGACCTAAGATGGACCCTTGTGGAACGCCTATATTAATTGGGAGTTGAGAAGATAGATGGCTGTCCCAAAGGACTGCTTGTTTTCGATTTGTCAAGTATGAATCAAACCACTGTAGTGCTGGTGAGTCAAGTGACAGGGCTTCTAAAGTGTGGAGGAGAAGTTGATGGTTGACCATATCAAATGCTTTTGAGAGGTCTAAGAATAGTGCAGAGGAGAACAGGTTGTTGTTGCGATTTTTGTTTATTATGTCTGTGAAGGAGAGAAGGGCAGTAGAAGTACTGTGATAGGGCCTAAATCCATGTTGAGAGTCTACAAGCAAGTTATTACTCAAGAGATGATGTAAGAGTTGATGGTGTATGCAGCGTTCCATTATTTTGGATAGTGGCGATAGAAGGGCAATAGGCCGAAAGTTAGAGAGTTCGTTGGAGTTACCTCCTTTGTGGAGGGGAATGATATGGGAGATTTTCCAACAAGAAGGGATTTTGGATTCAGTTATTGTTCTGTTGATTAAGATGGAGACTGGGTAGGCTAGTTCGGTTGCAGCTAGTTGAAGATATTCGGTTGGTAGTTTGTCGGCAGAAGGGGTGCAAGGTTTAAGTTTAGATAGTAATTTACGTATATAGGTAGTGGAGACAGTATGAAACTTTAGTATGGGGGTGTTGTTTTGGGTAGGGGTTGTTTGGTGGGATAGGGGGGGAGTCATAGTGTTTGCCAGAGAGGCGACAGTTTGAGAGAAGAAGTCATTGAAAGTGTTGGCTATTATGTCGGGTTGGCTTTGGGCTAGGCTAGCTGGGGTGGGGGTTTTGGTATTCCCTGGATGAAGTAGTTTGTTTATTCCTGACCAAAATTGTTTGGGGTTTTGTTTTTGGTTTTGTTGATATTTAAAGTGATAGTTTTTTTTATCCAGATAGATAAGTTTCTTTGTGGTGTTTCTTAGGTGTTTGAAGTTCTGATGGTCAGCAGGGTTTTTTGTGGATCTCCATTTATTCCATAATTTATTTCTAGCCCGCATATTTTGTTTAGTAGTTTGTGAGAGCCATGGGGCAGCCTTAGAGCTTAGTCTAATTAAGCGGGATGGGGCATGATGTTGTAGAATTTGTAGGAAGGTATTGTTGAAATGGGTTACTGCTTCGTCTATTGGGAGGTATTTTAGAGTTGACCAGTTATAGTCTTTGAGTTCGTTTTGAAAGGATGCTAGGTTAAAATCTGTTTTGTTGTGTATGGTACGGTAGGTAGCTAGCTTGGGATTGCTATATTTTTGTTTACAGATAAAGGTTAGGAGATGGTCACTGATGTTGTCAGGGAGAATTCCTGTTTTATAGGAGAGGGGGTTGTTGTTAATTAGTATCCAATCTAGAATGGTTTGTTTGTGGGTTGATTTGTGAATTCTAGTAGGGGAGTTAATGGTTTGATGAAAGTTAAAGAGATTAAGGTGAATGGAGGGTTTGGGAGATATGCAGGAGTTCCAGTCAATATTGAAGTCACCTAAGATTATTGTTTCTTGTGGAAAGTTACTGGAGACCCAGCTTAGGATATTTTCTAGTGTATGTTGCCTGGAGGGATGTAAGAACATATGATATATATATAGCCTTGGTTTTATTAACTTGGAGCTTGGAACAGAGTATTTCAGCATTAGTTAGGGAGGGGGGCATGGAATTTATTACTGTTACCTGTAGGTTGGATTTGTATAGAAGGGCTACTCCCCCGCCCTTTTTATTAAGACAATCCTGTCTTAAGGTATTATAGCCTGGGGGAGTAAATTCGTTGTCTTTGATACTAGGTTTAAGCCAAGTTTCAGTGAGACAGAGAATGTCAAAGGCATAGAAATCAATTAAGGCATGAAGTTGTGTGATTTTGTTGTTGATGCTGCGAATATTTAGGTGAGCAATACAGAGTGAGTCAGGGGAGAAGGGGGAAGCAGAACAGTTAATATTCAGGTTTGAGTGGGTGTGGCTTATGAGAGTATTGGGGCCAGGGTTGGGGTGGATGTCACCATGTATTAATAGTAGTGTTTGCGGGACTTGAATTACTTTTATGTTTTTGCAGGGTATTAGATAAAATCGTTTAGAGGTTTGGAATCTGTAGTGGTGTACTTTGTGGTAGAGAGGGGGAAGGTAGGGAGAGGTTGATAGTATATTACTATGTGTTTGTTCAAGTAGAGGAAGTGTAGATGTGGTGTGTTTGGCTAATACAGGAGGTTGGTTAAGCATAAGATATATCACAGTAGCACTTGTCTATCATTTTCAGGATTCCAGCCAGACTAAGCATAATGACGTGCCATGCAAACAAGCTGCACAGCACTTCAATTTCAGATTTATTTAATGAAAAAAAAATTTTTTTTGTATTTTATTGCTTTCCTCTTGCCCTACTGCTTCCATGCATGTAGAGCAAGAATGCATATATTCAGGGGTGTGCACTTGAAGGCTGCTGCCTTCTAGATGTGTTTGTGTTTTGTTTTGTTTTTTATTTCAGTGTCCTCGGACACTGAAATGTTAGTTACTTACATTTCAATGTCTGCGGACACTGGTTTAGTACACAATACTAGAGCCAGACTCTAATATTATGTACATTGACACTCGTCTGTGTCACAAAGTACCGTACGGCACCTTCTGAGTGAAGGGGGTGTGTTACATGTGCAGGCACTGCTGACACACACTCGTTCATGATTCGTGTCTGTTTAGATTAAGCAGCAGTTCACCTTCATGCATATGCAAGGTGTGCTGCTATTCTAAAGGGACACAAACCACTCCATGCAAGAATAGTCTTATTCTTGCACGGAGCTTTATGAATCATGGGGCCTGTAACTTTTCTACAAGTTCTACACACCTTTTTAACTTTGGTTTTTGAGCCTGTTTGCACTTAATGTACTGCACATTCTGTTACCATACATTATTCTTATCAGTATTCTTAACTGAAGGTTATTGAAACATTCCATTCTATTGAATCTGCTTGTAAAATGTAAAATGAAGATATATGTCTGTTTTAATATGGCTGCATTTTATGCAAAGAGAATACTATTTTATGTCTAACAAACTACATTTAAGTGAAACCTAATCTCACAGTCACTTTTAAGCCAATGACGGTAGCACTGTCAGTAAGTGTTTGGGAACATGCATGCCCATGTGGGAGTGTAAGAGGCCCTCACAGTGAAATAAGTCCTCATGTCAACCATCAAGATGAAGGTAAGGGCTTAATTAGAAATACCCAGCAGTTCAAATAAATGAGGACTTGGCTTCAGACTCTGGGAGATGCACAGGGGAGTGACAGTTGTGTGGAAGTCAAGCAAGAAGGTGGGCTTTAGGCCTGTAGGGGAGGATTAATGGTGATATTTATACTTTCTTGTAGGCCCTGGGCTTGTAGTCAGGATTTTCTGTCGCTGGAGGTAGGCAATGACTTGGTGAACCGATGGCTGAAGGAAAGCTGATGATCTGTGACAGGTCAAGATACTAACAACTTTCATGTTTGTTTGGATGATGTCTCTCCACTCAAATCTCACTAAAAACAGTGACAAATGCTATTGTTGTCAAAGAAAAAAATCAAATAAAGATACGATTCAGAATGTTTGATGACTGGCAGATGCTGATGCAAAAGCACTTCAAATAAAAAGTAATTTTATCCATAGCATGTCATAACACCCAGTGATCTAAAATGGGAAGATAAAGGCTCCAGGACTAGTTGGCCTAGGTATGGAACTGCTCACAGATTTCCTTAAATGCTTTAACAATCTGTTTAACAACTTCAGAACTTATTATTTTTTCAAGGCTGTCTTTACTATGTTTTTCTTTTTTAATTAATGGAGACAATAAATGAAAGCATTTGATTCTGGAAAAAAATGTTAGAACATAGAATATTTATCTGTCTCTCAAAGTAATATGTAACACAGAATATGGAAGTCTGCCAATGTTTCTGTGTAGTACAAAGCTTCAGATAGCTGCAGGACTTAAAACATATGCTGTACTCCACTTTCCTTCCTGTA